>NC_079192.1:293592274-293892274 GCF_029499605.1 Hyla sarda
ATCTCCCTCATCATTGACTTAACCCCTTCCTGCCCTAGGAAACATGCATATGACCCAGTTGACAATTGGTGTGATCCTGGTCTCGGCAGCTGTGAGGGACCCCGGCTGTGATTGTTAGCCGGGTCCCGCTGGTGATCTCCCAAAGCGCGTCATGCTGAGCAGCTGATCGCTAGGACATATGCATACGTTCAAATGCATTAACATGTAGGCAACTGGGACCTATGCATATGTCCTCGGGCGGGAAGGGGTTAAGTAGATGATGAGGGGGGGGGGGGACTTTAAGAGGCATATCTTACGTAATTAAGTTACTATATTTGCTTGCAGTCCTAATGACGGCATCTATGGGATTGGCCGGGGGAGAGGGCTCCTCCTGTTCACCAACGGCAATATAATGGTTCGTTGGGTGCCATGGCAGCTGATGGCCTCCTGTCTGCCTAGCACGACAGCCTGTGAGGTCCAACCCTATATTATCACCCTCTCTCCCCTCCCCCCCCCCCCCCCCCCCCCCTTCATAATGACTTGTACAATTAAACAATAATGTTACTTATCCCGCACTGTAAACGCTGAAAAAAAGGGCTAAAATCGCTAATTTTGGTGCAAAATGTGTAATAAAAAAGATCAAAAAGTAGCATGGATCACAAAAATTGTACCAATAAAGAGTACAGTACGTCCCACAAAAATAAGCCTGCGCACAGTGGTGTTGGATGAAGTCTTTTCAGAGTGAGACAGGGGTAATAAAAGCTCTAGTATGTGTTATATTTTACTCCAGTGCTTTATTCACAGCTTACCCTGCTCAGTAATTCTGTGCTATAGAGATATTGGAGGGCAGGATCCTCTTCTGTGTGTGTGTGTGTGTGTATGGTCTGGGAGCCATCATAGGGGCTAGGCACTACCCACTAGTTTAGGGACAACTGAAAATTGTAGATGGAGTCTGTGAAGGGGAAAACTGGTGAATAAAGTCATATTCACATTTTATTAAAGCATACCTGTCACTAAATAAATACTCCAGCATGAAAGGTACTCTTTGGAGGAGATATCTGGCAACAATATCCCCTGGGGGGGGGGGGGGTTGGTCAGAGCACTGGGATAGGAGATAAGTTTAGTTTTTGCTAAATTTCTCCCTTAATAGGATGAAGTGCCATAATAAGCATTCAGGCTTCTTTCAAATCTGGAATTCACAAGCCCATATATAGGACATCTGTAATACTTAGTGCCCAGCACTCCAATATATGTGAACCATACAGCGGTGGGCAACCCTGAGTCGAATCATGAGACCCATAGACAGATTATAGCAGTAGAGGAAATTGCGAATGTCGCTGCTTCCCAAATTACTTTCTGTTCCTTCAAAATGTAAGTTGACATAACTGCTAACAGTATTCATTGTTATTGTCATATATCCACATGTCCAACATAAATCTGAATGCAGAATAATAGAAGTGATGACACAAATGCTACTTGTACAGCTACAGAATGATATTTGTTTCCTCCGCACTAGGGACAAGGCACGAAGAATCTTTAACCCTCGCTTTGGTAGTATATTTCGGACTGATCATAATCCGACCTATTTCTTGAGGCGTCTCTCTCGGTTTGCTGATATTTACATGGAATCCTTAAGCTGCTTACTGAACTATAATGTGCATCACACTTTTTATCCTAAAAGAACACCACTTCAGCATGAAGTTCCTGTGTGGTCGGATCAGCAGTACCCTGGTACATTTGGAATCCCTTTCTTACAGGAAATTGCTCACCTGAAGTGACTCCCATTCGCTTAATCTCAGTCATACACCTTTTTGCATTAAAAGGAAGATGGGTTGAATGTAGCTTTTATAAGTGATTTAATGTGGTCAACTGTTCGTAACACTCTATTGTACCAGCTTTTATGGAGTGCATAGTGCCACTGAACATGAATGCTGACCGACCCAAAGCAGCATTGTTTTTTATGTTTGTTTCTAGAGCCATAGCTCTCATAATTCTCTTCATGATGCAGCTATTTGTACAATTGTAGATTGAGTTCATGTAGTAGGAAATGTATTTTATTGACATTTTGTTTTATTATGGTTGATTTTGTATTTGCTTACACTTCTAGAAGGGAATAGTCTGCTAAGTAAAGCATGTTGTATGGACTTCATCCATAAAGATATGTAGCCATAAGGTGGCTTGCCTTCAAGTGGCCATTCATTCACTTTCATTACCTGTTGACCGAGTATTCGCTTGGCTGGCAGCTGTCTCTCCTGATCTCTCTGTTCACTTGAATTGAACATTAAGGTGTACTCAATGGACAGAGGAGGGGTAAGTCCCTCCCAGACTTCTGTGGTGGAGGCTCATTTCTTTGAAAACAAAAGCGTCTGACAGTTGAGATCCATTATGCTTGATCCTTCATTCCCAACATCATCTGTTTGGGGAAGGGGAGTCGGGAGGCCCCTAATACTTTGAACAGTCTTCCGGTAGCTACAAAGTCAGTGAGCTTGGTCTACTTGACAAAAATATATTCGGACCTTTTAACTGCATCACTGTACACTGTTCCCACACATCCAGCCCACAGTGTGCGTGTGTGTGTGTGTGTGTGTGTGTGTGTGTGTGTGTGTGTATGTATGTATATATATATGTATATATGTATATGTGTGTGTATATATATATATATATATATATATATATATATATATATATATATATATATATATAAAATGTATGTATATGTGTGTGTATATATATGTATGTGTGTGTGTATATATATATATAATATAATATATATTCTCATATTTTTTTTTTTTTTTTTTTTTTTTTTTTTACCTGGTCCTCTAGTACTTTGCACTGATTGCTGATTTCTTTGCTGCTAGCGGCTAAGGCTCTTACAGTTCATAATAACATTTAATATGTTCTGTTTACACACTTTTTGATGCACTGCTTTGCTTTATAAAATGTAGACTATTTTGTGATGCTTATGCAATGTGTACGTGCCACAATTTTATTTTGTGATGACTTGATGTTAACTAAATTTATAGGTGTTTTCTGGCAAAAATGATCTTTTATACAACTTATATGTTGCCCCCAGGTAAGGAGGGGTACCACCAATATATAATGAATGTGCTCAAATGGCACCAAAAACCTGCCCTCAAAAGTATATAAAATGAATACTCAAGTGTATATGAAATCAAAAGGATTAAAAATTCAGCTACACAATACGTGCTATATTTTGTAGCACAAGTTCTTATCCTAGCATAAAGAGTTTCCTATTACTGACTAAAATAGCGGGGAATTTGTGGAATCATATTTAATAGCTGAGTACCTGGCGTTGCCCGGTTTTTCCTTCCTAATCCTTGTTGGGGAGGAAAATCAACATAGGAGGAAGCTTATGACTTCATATCCCGTCCTCATATATTGCCACATCCCAACCTCCTATCCTGTCTTCATATATTGTCATTTCCCATCCTCATATCCCTACCTCCTATCTCAACCTCATATCCCATCCTCCTATCCATACTTCCTATTCCGTCCCCATATTCCGTCCTCCTGTCCCGACCTCAGGTGGGACTGATTTGTAATGAAGATATAGTATGCTGAAAATAGAAGTGGACGTGGCTTTGTGGGACTGGGCTTGATTTGCAAGCCAGACCGATGCACAAAAAGGGTAGATAATAAAAGTGGTGGGGCTTAAACAGTGGGCGTTTCTTTGTGAGATGTGGTGTGGCTTGCAAGCCGGATTGACACATTCAGCAGGATATGCAGAGCGGAGCTTGTGGAGTAAGGTACTGGAAGTCCCATATACTTGCATGGGACTTAAATTTATTTATTTTTTTATAAAAGGGTGTAGGTAAGGGTTAATTTAACATAGATAGATAGAGATAGATATAGAGATATATATATATATATAGATATATATATATACACACTCTATCTATCTATATCTATCTTTTTTTTTTTTTTTTTTTTTTTCATACATAAGTAATATGTGTACCAGGTATTATTGAAATATCTCCAGCTGTACGGAAGTTATGTGGGAAAATACATTTCCCATTGATTTGTATGAAACTTTAAACAAAAACCCGACCCTCACAAATGGGAGTAGTTAAGGGTTAAATTACTTATATGTCCACTTAAAATAGAGGATAGTTAACATGTGACCAAGTATTATGGAAATATCTCGAGCGGTTTGGAAGTTATGCAGTAACATATATTTCCCTTAGACTTGTATGGGACCCCAACCCTGGCAAATGAGGGGTGAGTAAGGGTTAAAGGAGTACTCCGATGCAATTTTTTTTTATTTTTATGGTAAACTAACCCTAAAGCAAAGTTATATAACATTGTAAAATACTTACTTTATCCATATCGCTCTTTTCCTGGTCTTCTCCTGCATTTCTCCTTCTAACGGAAGGACTCATCGCTCCCATGAGTCACTGCAGGCTGTGCCGGCCTCCCAGCCCGGAGTCGGCTACTCCCCCAAAGTTAATTTATTCTGCGCATGCGCAGTACTACGCAAATAGCGTAGGGCTAACGCTAGGCTACTATCGCTGCCTACGTTGGCCCTACGCTATTTGCGTAGTGCTGCGCCTGCGCAGTACTAAGTTAGCCGCGCGCAACCCCGCTAGCGGTGATGGTAGGGATGGGAGGCATTCTTGTGACACCGCTAGTACAGTGTTCCCCAACCAGGGTGCCCCCAGCTGTTGCGAAACTGCAACTCCCAGCATGCTGGGAGTTGTAGTTTTGCAACAGCTGGAAGCACCCTAGTTGGGAAACACTGCGCTAGTGGGCACATGGAAGGAGGGAAGGAACTTTATTATAATTTATTATAATTTCCTGGGGGGGGGGAGAGAGAGAGCAGCAGCTAACAGGAAGCTGGCGCAGGGAGTCATGGGAAATGTAGTCTTTATGACATGGCTGCTTACTGCTACAGGTGGCAATTACAAGGTCTTTGAAAGAGCTTTCAGATGACTTAAGCTCTTTTTTTAAGTACCAGCGCTCCGGAGTACTCCTTTAAATCGCCTATCCTATGTTTGTTGTTGACATATTAGTATCATGTGTGCCAAGTTTCATGTTAATATCTTTAGCTGTTTGGACGTGATGCTGGAACATACAAACACACACACATTGGGCCTCATTTACTAAGAGTGTCGGATTTTTACAAGTGGGAAAAGTTATTTCAGACATGCAGGATTCCTCTCTATTTACTATTGGGAAAAGTCAGGAATATTTTCTGACCAGCTTTAGGTCGATATTTTCAGCCATTTACCCACAGGATTTTCTGTGAATTCCATAGTAAATCAGTCGGGTTGTGAAACCGTGCGCCTTTTTGACCGGCCACGCCCCTTTTTGGGTTTGTCAGATTTTTCAGGCGCACACTGGCTTAGACATGTCTCAGACATAATAACCAGACAAAAACTGGTCGGTTTCAGCTTAGTAAATGAGGCCCATTGAGTTTTATATACATAGATAAAAAAAAAAAAAATGTAATATAATTCCACCAATTCCCTGGAATGGTTTACAAGAGTATGTAGTCATCTGAGGTGGCCTTTTGTGATTATTGCATGTCCTTAGTACCCTTTTGTAACTACCCACTGGTTATTGGTTATTACTTGGTTTAATAATTGCAAGAATTGTGAGATCTCTTCGAAATCTTGTAATAAACAAAAAAAACGAAGACTGCATTCACACCTCGTTTTCACTGTACGGGTGCCGTATCCTATACTACGGTTTTAGGTCCGGTCACAAAACCGGATACGGGTCAAATATGAGCCGTCCGGAGTCACCATTTGACTCCAGTTGGCTCATTAAAGTAAATAGATTTCAGCACTGGTCCGGCTGGGGTACGGGAGCACCCGGTTTTCCCCTCCCCCAGCAGGATCCGGCACCCGTACAGTGAAAACGAGGTGTGAATGCAGCCTTAGTGTATACTTTCCACTTTTTATTTTTTCCCCTACATGATCCAGTCCTAGTTGTTGGATATGTAATTATTCCTCATTATTTATCCAGTTCTAACTGTTGGATATACAATTGTTGTTTAGTGGGGGACCTAAGCCATGATCTGATTGGACAATATGACGCTATGCGGGACGAGGAAATAACATGATTAAGTCCCTAGACATGCACAGTTTAATAGATACTAGTGTTCATGCATGTGCATGAGTGTCCCTGGGTCCGGCGCCGGCATGTATCGGACAGGAATCGGACCACACTGCACTTGTACAGTGGGACACGATCCAGGAGCGGAGTCTCTGACATCCCAGTGTGTCCTGAAACCAGGTCAATGATTCAGTGTTTGGTTTACTAATTGGTCAACAAAAATACTCCAAATGGTACATAATATATAATTGGTTTGACACTAAATGTCTGCATCAGGATAATTTGGGGAGTGGGGAGACATCAAAAACAGAAGCTATAAAAGCCCTGAGCGATTTGATTCTGCCCAGTCAGCTATGTGTCATCCTTGATAAAGCCACACATACAGTGGCAAAACATGTAGGGTGTTGGCAACGTGTTTAGGTTTTTAGATCAGCTGCAATACTGTACATTACTGTATAAGGTGTAGGAAGTGGCAATGTACACTGCGGGTACATTTGCCAACATGGCAATTGTATTAAACTAACACTTATTACTGATAGTATAAGTTGTTCTAGAGAACCCAAGTAGAGCCCATAAGGTGATTTGTCTCTATTGGACAAAGGATCCGATTCCTGGTGGCGACAGAAATATTGGACACACTATTTTGTGTTCTCATAATAAAATAAAATATTCCATATTTGAATTCACTCGCCCTCCAGCGTGCATAGGTACTCTTGAATGAGTGCTAGTTTAGTCTGTGTTAGAAAACTCTTTATGCTATAGAGGATAATATCCTGCTACTGTTAAGGATGGTTTAATGTGTGGCCTTAAACCGTGAGTGACTACCGCTGTACTATTTTGCCAAGTGTCGACGTAAGAAAATTCACACCAGACAAAGTAGGTATGAGTTCCCTCCTCGGTACTGACTCCCGGGAGTTCTGTTTATTATCCGGAAATTACATTAGTTTTTACAATCTGACAAAAAGGGGAGGGTAAAGGGTAAAATCGTTCTATATGCTGATTGGTCATTTGAGCGTGGCGCAGCATAAGTCATTTATGTTGCAAGCAAAGCCCAATGTTTAGACTTCTTGTATCCATAGACTTAATCTCAAGGTTCTAGTCTTAATTACGGGCAAAGAGCAGCTGAAATGTTTTGAATTAAAGAAAGCAAAGTTCTTCTGCAATATTTAGCATATAGCAATAAGCAAAGGCATAGGAGTATAGATATAGCGATCAATATATCAGAATATTATAGACCCTACATTACAGGATATAGCCTGTATTGTGTAACTGGGTGAAAATGATCTTATCCCCATCTCCAAAACGGGGCCCACTGCTCGCAGAGAGAGCAAGTGCTATAACGGTCACTCTCTCCATATATTTTTATGGAAGTGCTGGAGTGCTGTACTTGGGAATCTTCAGCACTACCGTAAAAGTGAATGAAGCGCATGTGCTCACTCTGCGAACCAGGGCCCCATTCTGGAGATAGATCATTTTTACTGGACAACCTCTTTAAAATGGCCGACATTAATGGGGGACTTCATCAATGTCTGTGTAAATCATTTTTTTTTTTTTTTTTACCCTGTTTGCCAGTATGTTGTGTACTGCCCTAACGTTTATCAAAGAGGTGCGTGTGCATTCTTCATAAATTGAAAAGTAGCTGAGATGCAGACAAGTTTGTAAGTGTGGTCTTGGCTGGCGTGAGAGTGAGCAGAACTTTGAGTGACAATTTTGTGACTATTTTAAAAAAAGTTGCAGTACAGAAATCACAGACCAGTAAAAAAAAGTTAACCATGCCACATACATTTAAAGGGGTACTCCACTGCTCAGCGTTTGTAACTGGAGCCGGCGCTGGGAGCTGGTGACGTCTAGCCCCACCCCCCACATGATGTACCCTGCCCCCTCAATGCAAGTCTATGGGAGGGGGTGGGGTGTGATGTCAAGAGGGGGCGGGGCTATGACATCACAAGCTCCCGTCTCCAGCGTTCGGAACAGTTTGTTCAAAACACTGAGCAGTGGAGTACCCCTTTAAGTTGTTTTCTTGACTTAGTTTAAATGACTAGACAAACCAATTGCAACTTTTTCATCCATTGCGCAAAATTTTGCGACTTTTTTTACCACCAATATAAACAGTTGGAATTTGTGATTCGTTTTACAATCTAAAGTGTGAAATTATTGGTTGCAAACCAGCAAGCAAATTGAATATGCATATTTTAATATGTAATAACAATTGTACAGTTCTTTTAGTTATAGAAAATTGGCTTATTAGTTGTTGAGATATTGAAAAAGTTACCTGGAAATATACAAATATGGCTAATGTACAGCTTGTATTGGCCATGTTTATCCACCTAAAGTACATAAGAATTAAAGATTTTGATTTGATCTTGAGGAGAGGAAACCATTCATTTTTGCTATTTTGATCATCTAATATCTATGTTTAAAGGGGTTTCCTGGGCTTTACAAAAATTTGCCAGGGGGCACAGGAGGGTTAAAAACCAAACAAAACAAAAAGTGATATTGGGGTAGTTTAAGGTCTAGCGCTGCCACTGTTCCAATATCCTTTGGTGGAAGTGTCCAGGTGATGTCATTGTACGGGACCACTGCATCCAGTCTCTCGGCCTAAGGGATCACATACACTTGTTACACATGACCTCTGAGGCCAGTGATTGGCTGCAGCATCTTGTGTTTGGTGATGTGACTGAGATACTTCCACCAGGGACTCTGAAGTATTTGCCAAACCCTACCCCTGGCAAATGTTTATAAAGAATGGAAAACCTATTTAAGTATGCCAATTACCGGCATAAATTATAGTTAAGCCAGTGGTCGGGCAGGCCCTGTCCTCTTTTCATTAAGCCCCACCTACTTTTTTAAAAGTTTACACTTGACTCTGTCTTCTATTATGGCAACCCGTTTCTCACAGCTCTGGTTTCTCATCTGCCCTCTCTTTAGGGGCACCAGCTTCCCCAGACTTGGCTGAAGCTTCGTAGGTTTTGGTACCTTCAGACTTCACTCTAGGTGTAGAGTCAGTCTCCACTTCTGTTCTGCTCCTCTCTTCACCCACAGCTTCAATTGTGCCATTTTCCTTACATGCAACTACTACCGATGTCACTGTTTTTAGCCTCTGACTCAGAGAACTTATCCTTCTGACTTCATGGTCTCTTCAGCGTCAGACAACTTCTCATGTCACCTCATTTCTTTAGAACCTTTTGGCTCTTTGGAGTCTTCACTAGTCTGTTTCTCAGACTTTTCCTCCAATGCCATGGCCTCATGTACCAGCTCCTATTCCTGCTCATCAAGATTGACTTGTTGTTTCAGAGGATTGGGGGATGATCCATTGAGTGCAGAAAGAACTATAAATAGAAACTAGGGTACACACTTGTATGTCGGGATAATAGATATTCCATACATGTCTGCAACGAGACTCCGCCCCCCCTCCCCTTCTTTCCTTCCTTTTATCTATTTCTTTTCTGTTTATAGCATTCATGATTCAGTCTATGCAGATTTTAGCACGTTCTGCTAATGCTGCAAAAATAATCTGTTTACATTTCTGGGAGTGTTTGTGTGAGGGGTGATTGTTTTAGTCCTTTTAGGTAATCCTTTAATCCTATTATAATACGCCATATCTGTACATGATTTGTATATTTCTTGTATGGTCCTAGACACACTGTGACGTATGTTTTACACTGCAGAAGGTACACTAATGGTATTGTATATTTGCAGTGTCTAGATCTATACATTCGTGTAGACCAGTGTGACCACTACCGTAGGATTGTAAGTACGTTATGTTGCCTTATTGCACATTTTATATTGAGTAGTAAATGCAGCTTTAGAGTATTTATAAATGGCACTAGCTGATCTCCACATTGTTTCTTGATGATCCTGTGCAATGTCTGTATTTATGACAGGTAGATGATTCAACTATGTATGTAATACAATTGTTTGTTTTAATAAAACTGTGATTTTAGTAGAACCTTATTTGTGTAAACATTTATTTGATGTAAAACTAGGGGTATAGTACATCTACTGTCTTTATTGGCCTGGGCACAACAATATTTAAGTTTATACCGTTAGTCTGTTAAAGTCAAATGCATCAATATTTCTGTGGGGACAAAGCATAAATGTACCACAAATTAACCTTAACCCCTTAACGACAATGGACGTAAATGTACGTCATGACACGGTGGTACCTCCCGCACCTTGACGTACATTTACGCTCCATATGATTTTGATTACCGCGTCTCCTGACGTGGTGATCGGGTGAAGATGACTGCTGTTTTCTAACAGCAGGCATCTTCACATGTCACCTAAGGGGGATTTAACCCCCTCCTGTCACAGCAATCTCTGCTATTCGTACTGTTCAATCGCAGCGATACAACTTAATTTTGGTCCCGATGACCCGATGGCATGGTAAAACATGGTGCTTAGCGCTGTCCAAGACAGCACCAATCACCATTCAGTAAAGGAGGGAGGTGGCAAGGTTTCCACTCCTCCGATTGCTGCCATTGGTCTGTCAGGATCAGACCAATGGCAGCACAGTAATGATTTGGAAAACTCCTTCCCCCGCTTTGCCCGCTCACTCGAGTCCCGGGCAGTGAGCGGAGGAAGGAGTTGTGCGGCATCTGATTCCAGTGAGCGACCATTGGTGCGGGTGAGCTGTAGCAAAGGCAGGGACAGTTAGTGGGTTCTGCAGCAGCATTGCTCTGTGGGTCTAGGTGACCCATCAGTGCATTTTGCTGCTGCAGCCTGCCCCTATAGATTTTTTTCATTTTTGTGCAGGGTGTTTTTTATTTTTTTTTTATTTTTTTGCCTGTAGTTCTTTTTCCCCTGTAGTTTTTTTTTTCCCTAGTTTTTTTTTTCCTTTTTCGGAGAGGGTGTTTGCGGTCCATTTCATCAGTGGCCATTCTGCACTGTGTGGCCGTACCGTCCCCCTTGCGCTTTTTTTCGGGAAGCATTTGCGTTTTGTACTGTTGCATAACCACTACACTACACTTCTCACAAATGAAGTACGTAAAAACACTACATTTTCACACACTTACAACCCCTGTCCCCCCCCCCAAAAGAACATTTTCGGCAGAGGAGGCATACGCCATGCTTGCCTCCGATACCGAATCAGTCAGTGATGGGGAAGAGGAAGATCCCAGCTTCCTCTTTTCTTCCTTCACTGATGATGAGCCCCCTAGAAGGCGGCGTCGTGTGTGCTGCAGGGCAATGCCCGTCGCGGCCCCTTAGACTAGTAGCCCTGTCCCCCGTACAATGTTCCCTGTCCCCCTTATAGGTGACCCCGTCTGGACCCCAGTTCCGGACTATTATGCGCCACTGATTCCTGGATTTGCTGGCTGCCCAGGAATCCAAATTGACACCACAGGCCTCACTGAAATTGACTGTTTTTTTCCAGTGAGGACTGTCAATTTGATGGTGACCCAAACAAACTTGTACGCTCAACAGTTTGTGACCCAGCACCCTGATTCTTTTTTGGCTAGGCCCTCTAGATGGGCTCCCATTAATGCAGCCGAGATGAGGACCTTTTGGGGCCTCATGCTGCATATGGGCTTAGTCAAAAAGCCACCCATTAGACAATACTGAAGTGGGGATGTTCTGTATAACACCCCAATCTACAGTATGACCATGGCACGGGCATGTTTTGAGGCTGTCCTCAAATGTTTGCGCTATGTTGATAATGCAACGTGCCCGTCCCGAAATGATCCCGCATATGACCACCTATTCGAAATCAGGCCGGTCATAGATCATTTCAGCAATAAATTTGCAGAGACCTATGTCCCCCAAAAGCAGGTGGTCCCTTATTAGTTTCAAAGGTAGACTCCATTTCCGCCAGTACATTCGCAGTAAAAGGGCAAGGTATGGCGTGAAAGTATACAAGCTCTGTGAGAGTACTTACAGATTTAGGGTGTACGAAGGGAAGGATTCCCGCATTGAACCCCCAGAATGCCCCCACATCCTGGGAGTTAGCAGGAAAATGGTGTGGGAACTGATGTACCCACTGCTGGATAAAGGTTACCACTTGTACGTGGATAACTTTTATACCAGCATCCCTCTTTTCAAGACCCTTTCCACGAGAGCCACTGCAGCTGAGCGTAAAAATCTGAGAGGCCTTCCCACATATCCCCCACCTATCCCTTGGGGTGATTATAGGTCCGTTACTAGTTAAAATCTGCTGTTGGTTAGATATAAGGACAAGAGGGAGGTCCTTATGCTGACCACCATTCACAGTAATGGCAGTACCCCTGTCATTGTGTGAGGTACCGCCTCAAGTCCTCAGACCATTTAGCACCATGCGCAAAACCAGAAGATTTTCAGTCCCTGGTTGTAGTAATCCCCAAAAAGTCCCAAGAAGGTTGATCCAGGGATTTATTCTGATTGCCATATTTGGAGTTGGGAAGGAATCACACTGCAGAGCTCAAAAGGGAGTGAGCGCCATCAGCCTATTTGGAGAGTAGATTTGGCTGGAATGGAGGTCTGTAGCATGGTGTTTGCAGAGCCCCCATTGTGCCAGGACAGTGGAAACCCCCCACATGTAACCACATTTTGGAAACTACACCCCTCAAGGAATGTAAGAAGGGGTATAGTGAGCATTTAGACCCCAAAGGTGATTTCAAGATTTTTGGAACAGTAGGCTCTAATAATAAAAAATTATATTTTTCAGCGCACTGTTCAAAACATCTTGGAATTACTGTTTGGGGATAAATGATCACTGCACCCCTTGTTACATTCCTTGATGGGTGTAGTTTCCAAAATGGTGTCACATGTGGAGGATTTCCACTGTTCTGGCACATAGGGGCTTCCTAAATGCAACATGCCCCCCCCCCCCCCCCCCCCCCAAAACCATTTCAGCAAAATTTGCTTTCCAAAAGCCAAAGAAGAAATAGGGTTAAAAATTTTGGGAGGCATTTTCTCCTATTACCCCTTGTAAAAAGGAAGAATTTGGGGAAAAACCAGCATTTGTTAAAATTTTTTTTTCATTTACACACTCCACTTTAATGAAAAGTCGTCAAAAACACCTGTGAGGTGTTAAGGCTCACTGTACCCCTTGCTACGTTCCTTGAGGGGTGTAGTTTCCAAAATAGTATGCCATGTTTTTTTTTTTTTTTTTTTTTTTTTTTTTTGCTGTCCTGGCACCATAGGGGCTTCCTAAATGTGACATGCCCCCCCAAAACCATTTCATCAAAATTTGCTTTCCAAAAGCCAAATGTGACTCCTTCTCTTCTGAGCATTGTAGTGCGCCCGCAGTGCACTTGACGTCCACACATGGGGTATTTCTATACTCAGGCGAAAATGCCCCCCAAAATTTGTAACCATATCTATTCTGAGTATGGAAATAACTCATGTGTGGACGTCAAGTGCACTGCGGGCGCACTACAATGCTCAGAAGAGAAGGAGTCACATTTGGCTTTTGGAAAGCAAATTTTGATGAAATGGTTTTTGGGTGGCATGTCGCATTTAGGAAGCCCCTATGGTGCCAGGACAGCAAAAAAACACATGGCATACTATTTTGGAAACTACCCCCTTTAAGGAACGTAACAAGGGGTACAGTGAGCCTTAACACCCCACAGGTGTTTGACGACTTTTCATTAAAGTTGGATGTGTAAATGAAAAAAAAAAAATCACTAAAATGCTGTTTTTCCCCAAATTTTTCATTTTTACAAGGGGTAATAGGAGAAAATGCCTCCCAAAATTTGTAACCTTATCTCTTCTATTACCCCTTGTAAAAATGAAAAATTTGGGGGAAAACCAGCATTTTAGTGAAAAAAATTATAATAATTAATTTACACATCCAACTTTAATGAAAAGTTGTAAAACACCTGTGGGGTGCTAAGGCTCAGTGGACCCCTTGTTACGTTCCTTGAGGGTTGTAGTTTACAAAATAGCATGCCGTGTTTTTTTTTTTTTTTTTGCTGTTCTGGCACCATAGGGGCTTCCTAAATGCGGCATGCCCTCCAAAAACCATTTCAGAAAAACTTACTATCCAAAATCCCATTGTCCCTCCTTGCCTTCTGAGCCCTCTACTGCGCCCGCCCCACACTTTACATACACATATGAGGTATTTCCTTACTTGAGAGAAATTGATCTACACATTTTAGGAAGATTTCTCTCCTTTTATACCTTCTAAAATTTAAAAAAACTGGGTCTACAAGAACATGCGAGTGTAAAAAATGAAGATTTTGAATTTTCTCCTTCACGTTGCTGCTATTCCTGTGAAACACCTTAAGGGTTAATACACTTGCTGAATGTCATTTTGAATACTCTGAGGGGTGCAGTTTTTATAATCGGGTCATTTATGGGGTATTTCTAATATGAAGGCCCTTCAAATCCACTTCAAAACTGAACTGGTCCCTGAAAAATTCAGATTTTGGAAAATTGCTGCTGAACTTTGAAGCCCTCTGGTGTCTTCCAAAAGTAAAAACATGTAAACTTTATGATGCAAACATAAAATAGACATATTGTATATGTGAATCAATATATAATTTATTTGAAGCTCTCTGCTTATAAGGAAAATAGACATTCCAAAGTAAAAAAAAAAAAAAGCTAAATTTTCAATTTTTTCATAAAATTGTGGAATTTTTCACCAAGAAATGATGCAAGTATCAACGAAAATTTATCACTAACATAAAGTAGAATATGTCACGAAAAAACCATCTCGGAATCAGAATGAAAAGTAAAAGCATCCCAGAGTTATTAATGCTTAAAGTGACAGTGGTCAGATGTGCAAAAAATGCAAGTGCAAGTGAAAATGGTCTTTGTCCTTAAGGGGTTAAAGGGTATGTTCAGACATCAGAAATTCTGCATAGATACGGAATTTCGCATCCAGATTGTTTTGGATGGAATTCCACATCTATACGGAATTTCTACAAAATTCATACAGAAATTCTGCATGAACCCACAGTGCACTGAAGAAATTTTTTTTTTACTTTACAAAAGTAAAATTTCATGTGGAATCCGCGTGACTGACACACGATATTCGCATTTAGCGGAAGAAAGAGTCCTGCTGATTTCAATGGGCTTCTGCAGCTGAATTCTGCAAAAATTTAAGGCATGACTTAAATTTTTGGGGAATGTGGAATTTTACGGAACATCCGCATCGAAAAATTCTGCAATGTGAATGGGACTGCGGTATCCCTATTGAGGTCAATAAAGCTTTAAACACACAGAATCTCCATGTGGAAATTCTGGCACGTGCACATAGCCTTACATTTGTCTTTGTAGATCAGAAATATGGACTGTCTTGCCTAAGAGAAACTCAAAACATTTTTTGTAAAATGTATTTCTATACAATGTAACAGTTTTTTTTTTTTTTTTTGCCATACACAAGTGCTTAGTTGAGTTTTTTTTTTTTTTTGCATAAAGCAATATTAAACATAGTGTAACTGAGAAAAAAATATGCAGTACGACCTCACCCTTAACCCCTTAAGGACGCAGGGTTTTTCAGTTTTTGCATTTTCGTTTTTTCCTCCTTACCTTTTAAAAATAACCCTTTCAATTTTCCACCTAAAAATTCATATTATGGCTTATTTTTTGCGCCACCAATTCTACTTTGCAGTGACATTAGTCATTTTACCCAAAAACGGAAAAAAAATCAGTGCGACAAACTTTAAGAAAAAACGCCATTTTGTAACTCTTAGGGGCTTACGTTTCTACCTTATCATTGACACCTTATCATTATTCTGTCAGTCCATACGGTTAAAATGATACCCTACTTATATAGGTTTGATTTTGTCGTACTTCTGGAAAAAATCATAACTACATGCAGGAAAATTTATACGTTTATGTCATCTTCTGACCCCTATAACTTTTTTATTTTTCTGTGTATGGGGCAGTTTGAGGACTCATTTTTTCTCATTACTTCTATTAAAAAATCTTAATCCTTCCAGTACTTATTAGCTGCTGAATACTACAGAGGAAATTATTTTTCTTTTGGAACACAGAGCTCTCTGCTGACATCACGAGCTCAGTGCTCTCTGCTGACATCTCTGTCCATTTTAAGAACTGTCCAGAGTAGGACAAAATCTTCATAGCAAACATATGCTGCTATGGACAGAGATGTCAGCAGAGAGCACTGTGTTCCAAAAAGAAAATAATTTCCTCTGTAGTATTCAGCAGCTAGTAAGTAGCGGAAGGATTAAGATTTTTTTAATAGAAGTAATTTACAAATCTGTTTAACTTTCTGGCACCAGTTGATTTAAAAAAAAAAAAAAAGTTTCCCCCCGGAGTACCCCTTTAATATATTAGTGTGCAACTTTTTCAAGCCGTAAATGACTTAGTTGAAGGCATTTTAAAGATTTTTTTTCTTTCCAGAAAGTTTGCATGAAAAATATGGGTCTCGGTGTACTTTTCTGTTCACTGTAGGGGTGCAACAATTAGTCGATATGATTAATGGAAATCTTAGTCGACTGTTTCCTTCATCGATTAATCAGTGGGGGAGTGGCCTAGTAACATAGTATACCTACTGTGGTTACTACTTTCCTACCCCTCAGTCTTTCCTTACCCTTCAGTGCCTTTTAGAAGATATCTCTGGTCTGCACTGCGGCCTACTTTTAGCACAGAGACCGCAGCCTGGAGTGCGGTTCGGAAGCCGGCACTGCATCATTGTCCTCGACGCCTCAGCGAATAGAAGCCTACGGTCCTGACATTGCGGGAGCCGCCCTGTCCAGCCAGAAGCTTCGTTCTCCATCCTCTGTCTAGTGAAAGATCTTCCTGGTGCAGAAAGGATGGCTATATCTAAGGTCAGTGAGCTGCTTCTTCTCCCCTGCAGCGAGGCTCAAAGGTTAACCCTTCAGGTGCCATCCCCTCTTTATTTACCTTGTTAATCCTTCAGTTGCTGTCCCTTCACTCTAACCCTCTGTTAACCCTTTAGGTGCTGTCCCCACTTCCTCCTGTAAACCCTTCCCTGGTCCCCTAATCCTGTTTTTGGTTTGTTTTTGTCTTTTCCACTTAATAGAACAAATAATCTGCTTACTAACCAATTTTAGGGTGCGTTCCCATCTGGCATATACGCAGCGTATTTCATGCTGCGCAAAATTTACGGCAGCAGCGGGAAATACACTGTGTATTCCTCGCTCACTATACACACAGGGCTTTCCGGCGGTAGCCCTATGTGCGTAGTGATTTTTGGAGGTGGAGCCGCGCGTCAGTCACGTCGGCACACGACTCTGCCTCCAAAACTCACTATACACATAGGGATGCTGCTGGAAAGCCCTGTATAGTGAGCGAGGAATACGCAGCGTATTTACCGCTGCTGCCGCAAAAATGCACCCTTCTAAATAAATGTTAGTTGCAGCCTTAGTTCACGGCAAAAACTAGTGCGAAAGCTATCATATGTATGTCCCAATAGCAAAAGGGATGGGAAAGAACTTCTCAACCAGTACTTAGTAAAATCATAGTGAGAAAACCACTGGTTAGAAACCGTTATGACTATCCTAGTCCAGGATACTCTTGTCATTGGTAATCATGTGATTAAAACACCGGAGGAGAAAAACCTGCTTCCAGCAGAATAATGCTCAAAATCACAAAGGTCCCATCATATCGAGCTGCTTTCTTGAATATGACAATGAGTTCACTGTTCTCCAATGCCCTTCACAGTCACCAGATAAGAACGCCTTTGGAATGTGGTGGAATGGAAGATTTTACTTCAGGTGCAGCTGACAAATCTTCAGCAACTGCTTGATGCCATCATTTCCATATGTACGAAAAAGTAAATGATGCTCATCTGCAGTACCGGGCATACCCACCAATAGGTGGGGTGTTATTTCTGGGGGGAAAAAAAACAGCCTCCTCTCTAATCCTGGACAATTCCTTTAATTTTATTGTATATTTTCACCCAGGATATGTGCACTGCTAAAAATAATTTAGATATTTGATAAACACAAGTAGTAATGTTATCAATGCAGAGGTAACAATTAAGTCGTCATTTCTTGATCTGATCCTGTGTAGGTTTAGAATAGTAGCATGTTTCCTCCTGGTAACTAGGAATACCTGTTAATGTATATGTGCAGATTATATATAAAATGCCCTGTGGGAGAGTTGGTTTGAGGACAGTTAGGTATTTACTTGCCTGTCCTCATTAGACATGTGGTTATTCAGTGTAAGAATGTAGCTGTACTTATACAATATTCTTACATGCTTCTTGATTTAAAAAAAAATCTTTAATGACATACCTGTTTGTAGTAGTGGGCTACAATGTAGGATTTATTACAAAGTTAAATACAGTAGAATGTCCCTTAGCGGACACCTCCCAATGGCGGACAGTTTTTAATTCCCCGGCAGAGTCCCATAAGAGATAGAAACATAAAATGCGTCGGCAGATAAGAACCATTTGGCCCATCTAGTCTGCCCAATAATCTGAATACTATGAATAGTCCTTGGCCCTTTCTTATATGAAGGATAGCCTTGTGCTTATCCCCTGCATGTTTAAACACCTTCACTGTATTTGCAGCGACCACTTCTGCAGGAAGGCTATTCCATGCATCCACTACTCTCTCAGTAAAGTAATACTTCCTGATATTACTACAATGGCACAGGGGTAAGCAGGGATAATTTGGCACAGGGTAATAAAGGGGGATGAAATAAGGGGGGATTAAAACGGCACTGGGAGATTCTACTGTCATATTGCTTTTTTTACCATGTTTTATAGGTAATTACTCTCTGGACTGGTCATTTTGAATGTTTTTTTTACTTTTTTCCCCAATAGGGGACATCTCTCAATAGCGCTATCCAACAAAAATCCCAGAGGATTCCAGGGGAAATTAATTGTAAGCAACAAACTTTAAGGATGACCCCCTAAAGGGGTAAACCCTAAACCAGAAATCCCCCCCCTAAAACATGTAATGCTTTACTGTTATCACTTAAAATTGTGGATGATAAATGTGACTAGTGATTTAAAAACACAGCCTGTGCTCATTGTAGTGTCAATGCATCCATATACACATCGATAACACTATTAATGGATACGTTTCTCTGACTGAGGATGCATGATGTTTTCTGGCAGTAGCGGCTGCTAGTTAAAAAGATCACTCTCTAGTCATCTGCACCCCGACGTTTCGTCAGTCCACGCTGACTTTTTCAAGGGAGTGAGGCTAATGGCCGCTTGATTGGGACTTCACCCTTATATGTGCTCCATTAGTGACGTGTCTGCAAGCGCATCAACTTGCGCATCAGGTCTGGCCAATCCTGATTCAAGATACCTGAGCTGTCATGTGCTTACCTATCCATTCCCACTACGTCATCATGCAGTAATCTCCCTCCTCTATGCGTGTATTTGCTGCGCTGCGCATGCTGGAAAACTTGCATTGTACTTTGCTGACACTAATCTTCTCCACCTGCACTGCGTTGGACCGCGCATGATCAGGAACTTATATTGTTCTCCACTTGTTTTCATCTTCTGCGCTTGCGCTGCGCATATCAAATAAATTGAAGTGTTCCATACTTCCGTATTCGCTGATGGCACATGCGCTTAGATCGCAAATAATTTCGCTTCATGTTGGTCTCTGTTCTCTTCTTCAACTGCACGTCATGGGATTCAGGTATTGTTATATTATGTATTTATAGACATTGTACTTTCAGTGGATGAGGAGCTAAATTTTACACATGGCTGTTGTATTTATCTCTTCTTGCAATTCATTTTGTTTAGGTGGTATGAGATTAGGGGTGCAGAAAGTAAAAATATGGTAGAGCAATGTCTTAGATATATAAGACTATTGAGACTATTATCGTCCCAAATTGCAATGCTGTCAGATTCATGCAAAATGGGTCCTATTGTATATTAATATTTTAATATGTTGACATCTGTCCATAATGTGTTATTTTATTTTAGTTATTTCTAGTTTAGGGTTTACCCTGTGAGTACCACAAATAAAACCTGTGCACCTGGAGCTTCATGGCCTGGGGTTTCCATGGCTGAGCAGCTGCATGCAAGCCTCAAATCACCAAGCACAATGCCATGTTTCGGATAGAGTGGTGATCGCCACTGGACTGTGAAGTAGTGGAAACATGTTCTGTGGCGTGACAAGTCAAACTTTTCTATGTGGCAGTCTTATTGAAGAGTTTGGGTTTGGCAAATGCCAGTAGAATGTTGCTTGGCCCGACTGCATTTTGCCAGCTGTAAAGTTTTGTGGAAAAGGGATAATGCATGAGGTTGTGGCCTAGGCCCCTTAGTTCCAGTGAAGGGAAATCCTCATGCTTCAGCATACTAAGACATTTTGAACACTTGTACTTTTCTGTTCCAGCTTGATTATGCGCCAGTGCACAGTGAGTTTGGTGTGAAGAAACTCAACCCCATCCAACATCTTTTGGGATGAGCTAGAATAGAGATTAGCCAGGCCCTCTTGTCCACTATCAGTGTCTGACCACACAAATGCTCTTCTGGATGAATGGGCAAAAATGCCCCAAAGCCACCACAATACCTGTTCTGATTTTATGACTAGAGTCATGCTGTT
This sequence comes from Hyla sarda, assembly GCF_029499605.1. NCBI lineage: Eukaryota > Metazoa > Chordata > Amphibia > Anura > Hylidae > Hyla > Hyla sarda. Next base: position 293,612,755 of record NC_079192.1, read on the forward strand.
TAATTAATGGACGGGAAGGCCATATGAGGGGGCAAATTCCTGTCCAATTCAATTCCTAGATCAACATCCTACATCTAATAACTTGTTATATATTTTCCAAGAAATGTATTCTGGTCCTCTTAAACATGTTCTTGCACTGTATATAGCATAACTGCTCATTTTAAGGGGTTATCCAGGAATAGAAAAACAGCTAATTTCTTTCAAGAACTGCTCCTCATCTCTCCAGGTTGGGTGTGGTTCTGCATCTTCCTTCTATTGAAGTGAATGGAGCCAAGTTGCAGTACCACACACAACCTGGGGACATACGTGGAGCTGTGTTTTTTTTTTTTTTTAAACAAATTAACTGTTTTTCTAACTGGATAACCCCTTTAGGTGTAAAAGTACATGTAGTACTTGTGCCTATACTGCCTTGTCTCTTTATAGGAAAGAAAACACTTGTATGTGCTGAATGTTTTTACAACTTAGATGTATTCCAGTTGTATGCTCAGTCCAACTGCATATTGCTTGTTATTCTCTACTGTGCATACAAGCAAGGGGGATTGTGGGAAAGTGTGTGCTCTGTTGTATGGTAATAACAGGGTCACAGTTCAGAGAAGAAACCAGGAAGTTATCAGATCCATGGGGGGAGAAGAACAGTACAGTGATGAAGGTGATTTTACCTAAAACCAGCACGTGTGTCATCCTGCCCCACTTTGCTTTGTGGAACCCCCCCAGGAGTCTGTCCAGTTTTGTAGTTCATTATCCTTGTGTGACTTTTGTAACGAAAACTTTCAATGCGTTTCTCAAAAAAAGTCTTAGAACATAAATGGATAGGATATTCACACCGAATTAATGTTTTTATTTACAGGTTCACAGTAAAAGCCATAAAAAGTATGGAACTGCCCCAAAGCCTGGCCTCATTAATCTCTGCAGGCAGGAAAACTGTACATTCTAATGGAAAGCCATATAGTCTGATACCTTCTGCTTCATACTGGCAAAAAAGTCTTGGACAAGGCCAATAACAGCTGGAGATTGCATACAGTAATGTCTGTTCCATCTCGGGTGGGTGACTGCTGTTACAGCCATAATCTGATAACACTGAATTATTTACCATCATTTGTTTTGGCCACCGAAATTCACTAGCTGCTGATCATCAGAGTCCTGGAAAAAAAAAATATTTAACTTTCATTTACAACAATATGGTTAACTTTAAGTGTGTAAAAGAATCTACCAAACAGTACATCATCTATATATATTACTATATTTCATTACTATATTTCATATTATTGTACTGGGGGTATAAGCCATGTGGTTATCATGAAACCTAATCTTTCACCATGTTAAGCCACATTCAGACTTCAGTGCTCAAAGCTTTGGTCTGGAGGCACATTAACTTCAACATTTTAGAACAGGGGTCTCAAACTCCCGGCCCGCGGGCCGGGAGTTTGAGACCCCTGTTCTAAAATGTTTGGAAGTTTGTAGCCTGCACCAGGTATATGTAAATTGTTTTGCCCAACGCCTGGGACATGCAGTTCCGGGTGCCGGGCAGGTAACTTCTTCAGGCATTTAGCCCTGCTTCAGGCAAGCGGCGCTAAATGCCGTAAGGCTTCACTTACCCCGCCCTTCTCTGCGTCTCCGTTTGGCCGGCCCGAGTCTGATGAGGGACGTCCCGCATGTGACATCCCTCCGCAGACCCGCACAGGAGGACGTCAGTGACGTCACTTGTCAGGCCGCCGCCGGAGAGGAGAAGCGGAAGGGGGGGAAACGACAATGCTACCTAATGTGGGGAACCTGCTTCTACCTAATGTGGGGAACCTGCTACTACCTAATGTGGGGTAGGGTACCTGCTTCTACCTAATGTGGGAAACCTCCTACTACCTAATGTGGGGTAGGATACCTGCTTCTACTTAATGTGGGGAACCTGCTTCACCCAGCTACTACCTCGAGTGGCCCCCGGATAATTTGAGTTTGAAAACCCTGTTTTAGAACAATATATGGAGGAATAAATGCTAAAACTGCAAAAAATTTTGATAAATATCTAAGTGTGAAATTTGCCACTAATATTATACCATCCACACTGCCATTGCTTGTCTGATTTATAGCTCCAATAAGGTCAGTTGCAGCATGAGAGGTCATGACTCAGGACTCCCATGGCACAGCACTGGTTGGGGACCACTGCCTTATACTATAGTGGACGGAGAGGAGCCGACAGATCCGCGCTGGATTAGTTCTGTCTAGAAGAAGAAGTTCCGCTTTACAAGTTTGTTTCAAAGTGTGCTGTTGCCTTGGAAAAGTCATACTAGATGCTTCCACAGAATCAAAGCACTTGGAAAATCCCTTTAAAAACAGATTTTTTTCTAGACAGAACAAATCCACTGCTGATAGTTCACTTTCCTAGATTTGTACTATAGTTTTGCTAATTTCTGTTGATGGGTTATTGCGTATAGCATTTGCTATATCATGGAAATCCACACAGTCCTTTTTATTGACACCTGATTACTTACAGAAATAGTTTCTGTTCGTCTTGGCAATAACATAAAATATCATGACCTTAACAAATGCTATTGTGAGTCCCCTGTTTTACAGTGTGCATAGTGCATGATATAGGAGGGAACATTGTGACTCACTGGCAGGAGTTGTATTTGTACGGAGCACTGTAGGCGGCCAGTAACTTAATAGGACACGCTTTAAATAGAAACGTGTTCTGTCGCCATCAATGCTGACATTGACTTATAAGCTCTGCATACAAGACTGGGCCAAGTGCAAACATTTCACTCATGCTGTTTCATTCAGGCTGATCTTAAGGTTTATGTTACTAGTGATGCTCTTACATTAATGATGTATTTTCTTCCTTTCTACGAAACATGCAAAATAACTCCACCTGCCATACATAGTCTGCCTGCTGCCATTTCACCCTGAGGCTGAATGCTGTCATATAAAATTGGATTAAGCTTTTTTTTTTTTTTTACCTCTACATGCCCTATACTATAGTTAAATTTTTATTTTATTTAATTGGGTGACCATTTTTTTTTCAGTAAACACTTTCTTTATTAAATTCTATGAAACTTTGGTCTTATTAGTTTTACATTTTAACCAGAATGAAGTAATGGTAATAAAACTATAAAACATACAAAAATTTAATTATGACACACACAGGAGTCTATATAAGCACTCTTACCTCCTCACCTGGGCTGTGTTGGAGTCTCACAAAAAAACGTAGATCTCAAAGTACGTGTGAAAGATCAGGAGAGTGTCTTACAAAAATCTAATCCAATGGGGCTGATAGTGCCGGCTTACATAACGTACTGGCAACACTACAGAGAGGAGCTGTGTTTATTATACTTACCACTCAATGTGCTGGATAGGGCATTTGGCCATTTCTTTCTGGGAGCTCTTTAGCTTGGGCACAGTTAAAGGGGTTATCCAGGAAAAAACTTTTTTTTATATATCAACTGGCTCCAGAAAGTTAAACAGATTTGTAAATTACTTCTATTAAAAAAATGTAATCCTTTCAGTACTTATGAGCTGCTGAAGTTGAGTTGTTCTTTTCGGTCTAAGTGCTCTCTGATGACACGTGTCTCGGGAACCGCCCAGTTTAGAAGAGGTTTGCTATGGGGATTTGCTTCTAAACTGGGAGGTTCCCGAGACGTGTCATCAGAGAGCACTTAGACAGAAAAGAACAACCTTAACTTCAGAAGCTCATAAGTACTGAAAGGATTACCTTTTTTTAATAGAAGTAATTTACAAATCTGTTTAACTTTCTGGAGCCAGTTGATATATAAAAAAAGTTTTTTCCTGGATAACCCCATTTAATGTGGACTGATATGGGGCATGGTCAGGATTTGAGAGCGGGGCTTATTTAAAGATAAATAAATGATCTCATTCATTTTAGAAATTAGTTTGAATCTGTTCTGAAAGCTGCCTACTATGGATATGAGTGAATGAACATGGTAAGCATTACAGATCATAAGGAATATCAGTAAGAACAAAACAGAAAACTTACAGAAAATGGATGAAACGTTGGTTCTATTGATGGTTCAGAGGGGGGGTTGGCAGTTTCAATGCTGTCATACATGGGATTTGCAATGTTTGAAGATGGAGCTATGTTAAAATCGGACACAGTTTCCTTTTCATCATACTGTAATGAAAAAATAAAAAAATAAAATAAACACCTTTCATTAATTCCAGAACAATACATAATAATACTTGTTTTCATTACATTACACATGAAGCATTTGTGAACAGAATAGACTGACTAAGAATTTCTAAGCATAGTTGACCAAACAAAGTGAGATCTACTGTTCAACTAGGATGGGTTTTGTCTGTGTATATGTTCTGCAATAACTCACCCAAGATTTCAACTAAAGGGCAGTTCCTGCAGGACTCCTGCTAATGGGAACAGTGTTCCTGCTGTGGAAAAAGTGCAGGAACTCAGTTCCCGTGCATTCCTGCAGGACTTGAGCCCTGCATAAAACCAAATACGGTACAATAGTACCGAAGTGGTAGAAGACATGTGAATACAGTATAGAAGAAAAGGATGCATACGTGAAGCAATGCCAAAAATATAAGGTCAAAATCCCATTTATTGGAATAAAGATATTAGAAAGTATATAGGGACAATATAAAAGTAGAATATGCATATATAGTAACAGATCCAAATATTTTATAACCTGTAGAACACTAGACTCTGAAAAGCCCACAAAAAAAAGGGGGAGGTGTGGATATTACCCCAGGTATCAAAAAGAAAGGGCGAAAGAAGCATCAGTCAAAGGTTTAGGTCAGGCTGACCAGTAACTGAGCTCCTTACTTCATACATTTAGTCCTATCTGGATGGAGTGAGGTCTACACTTCACCTAACTACTAGTTTATTTGTTTTAAAAGGGTACTCCAGCCCTGAGACATCTTATCCCCTACCCAAAGGATAGGGGATAAGATGTCTGACTATGGGGGTCCCGCCGCTGGGGACCCCGCAATCTTGTATTCGGCACCCATCTGTTTGATCTGCACGCCGCGGTGCCAGCTCACAAACAGCCGGGTGGCGACCACAGGGCCAGAGTATCGTGATGTCACGACTCCGCCCCACGTGATGTCCGCCCCGCTATGCAAGTCTATGGGAGGGGGTGTGATGGCCATCACGCCCCCTCCCATAGACTAGCATAGTGGGGGCGGAGTCGTTATGTCATGATACTCCGACCCCGTGGTCGCCACCCGGCTGTTTGTGAGCTGGCACCGCAGCGTGCAGCTCAAACAGGTGGGTGCTGAATACAAGATTGCGGCGGGACCCCTGCGGTCAGACATCTTATCCCCTATCCATTGTATAGGGGATAAGATGTCTCAGGGCCGGAGTACTCCTTTAATGGTAAGCCAGAACAGTGAGTAGAAAGACAGATTCATTATATAGCTATGCCTTAAAATATACTATGGGGGGAGAGGCCCTTAAATTTTACATTCATATTTTTTTCACCCTTCCATTTCCCACTTCTAGTTGAAACTCTATATAACATTTAATACCATATACTTTTTATAATGTAGCTGGAACCACACTATAAATATCTGAAGAATGGGATCAGCGATATACAGTGATAACCGTCATAGACTCGAGGAGTTGTCTGACTGAGGTCACAAGGATGTGTATGTGAGAGCCTGGCTCAGCTCCTGTCCGTAAACACTGACATCTGCTTTATGGCTTTTGCTTCTCTTGGCAGCAAGGATGAGGCCAGGATTTTAAGAGACAGTTACCTCATGAAACTGCTGAAACTGAAAGTCTTTTCTGCTAAACTTCTTATATGCGAATATGGCAAGTGCCACCAATCCAATGACGAAGACAATGCCAAAGAATATTCCTGCTCCGTGCCCAGCATGTAGAACCTATTATAGAGAAAGGTAAGGGTCAATGATGAGAACGTGTACATAAATGACCCTCACTTGGACAGTGTTCTTCTGCCTACACCTCTCAACTTTTCAATTTTTGTTGTTGCTTTGAGGAAAGGTCACACAAGCTGTATTTTGCTGAGTATTTGATGCTGCGTATTTTCCTACTCATTGAAGTCAATTGGTAGCAAAATCAGTTGCGTATTTTGTTATCCATTGACTTCAATGGGTAGGAGAATATGCAGCAGCAAATATGGCATGTGTGACCATATACCCTTAGAATGTGATTACTGTGATCACACAGGTATATTTATTTTCCAGGTTCCTGTCACGTATTTCTGGCTAAAGCAGGATTGGAAACCAGCAGAGACCAGTAAGGATAACTTTTTGCAAAGCAAAGGTCTTCCTATAGTACTGTGCAGAAATGCATTCCTGTTTGTGCAAAGAAACATACAGAGTGGAAATGAACCGGCACTATAGCTATGTGAACTGTATTGACACACATCATACATCGTAATGTCTGCTGTTCCCCCTAGTGGATATTCTGAGCATATACAGTAGCATACAGTGTTATACTTACTATTGGCTCAGGAGGAGCTTTCAGGGGCTCAGATATCATGTGTATCACTCCATTTGAAGCAATGTAGTCCGCCTGCATTATACGTTTTCCACCGACATATCGGATTTGGTTCTGGAAATTAATACACACCAAAAAAATTTTGTCTAATACAGAATACCTCCAAATAGTGCCCAAATATAACTGCCATATACACCTGACAAAATAGAACAGTCTAGTGTCCAAATAATGTACAATATACAACTAATAATCCCCTATAAATAGCCCAGATAATTTTAAATAAAACCCCATACACTGCTAAAGAGTCAGTACTCTGGGTGGTTGCAGTTTGTTTCTGTCCTTGGAGGCCTTTTATAGAATTGTGTCCTATAGCCCACTTTAACACAGATCCTGTCTGGAAGTTATTTGGCATCTTATACTTTTATTTTCATTATAAACATTTTGTTGCATTTGCGGTCATGCCTGAATCAGCTCACCAAGGTGTAAAAAGGAAAATGTCAAATAGAAAGTTATTTTTTGTATCGAGTCTATTTCAGTTTTTTCCAATCAATATAAGTTATCCAAAGAGTAATTCTCTAATTCTGGTGTTTATGCCAAATCAGTCTACTGACCTAGCTGTAATGCCTACAAACAGAACCTCCTCATACTACCAAATGTCTTCCTCTTTGCTTTAGCCCACATAGAACATCTATTCATCAATCTGCACCCGGGTATAAAAATGTGTTGATTTTTTAATTTATTTTAATCTTTAGGTGTCCTTGGAGTTGAAAGTAAGTTTTTTGGTATTTTTGGCATGCAACTCTATATGTACAACCCATCCCCCTTCCTACAATGGCAGTCTAAGCTCTCACCGTGTTTTGTGCATCTGAGGAGGTCTCTTCAAAAGAAACAAGTAGCTGGTTGCCTATCCTGGTCTGGAGAAACGTTCCATTGGTAAGTTCATTAAAGAACACCATGCTGGCATTAGCAATGTGGTACTCAATGTCACGACCAGAGAATGTCTGAGAAAATAAAGAGTGCAGTAAATGCTACAATAATTCTGACATATTAAAGTAATTCTAATAGTCATCCAATGTGAAAATCTCTGTAAAGGATTTCACCCAAAATATTTGGCCACATAGTAGTAGAAGTTAGGCTAATTGACTCATTTTTGTTATGTAAGTCTAATTAGTTTCTTGGCAAGAAATGATAAAGCTGTCATTGTGTTAATAACTGAGAAGTTACCAATAAACTATTTCATAGGTGACAACTAAGGTGACTAACAATAATGGCCACTGTTACTGAAAATAAAAATAAAACATAATTATGCCACTGCTAATCTCTTTAATAAAGGGGTTTTCTGGGACCACATGATTGATGGCCTATTGCTGATAGACTGGGTACCTACATCTGGCACCCCCACCAATCAACGGTTCAGCATCCTGCACTACAGAATGAAGGGGAAGGGCTGCCCTGCACAGTTCATTGTATAGTGGCGCTACCGGTGAATGGGAACTGCGCAGCAGTTACCTGGTGCCACCACTATACAATGAATGGAGCAGGACTTTCAGTCCCATTCTCTGTGCAGTGCGGGGCACCGAACAGTTGATCGGCAGGGGTGTCAGCACAAAATCTGATCAACAATTGAGGGCATATTGTGTGGACAGAACATCAATCATATTATCCCAGAAAACTCCATTAGGGTACGTTTACATTTTAATAACTCGCAGCGGTTTACCCACTGCGGGAAATCTGCTGCAAGTTACATCACCTTTCACTTCAATGGGTCCGCAGGCAATCTGCATATCTGCCAATATTGCGGACTTCCCGCAGAATTATGGTAGCGTAATTCACAGGGGGTAACCGTTGAGTTATCTGCTCTTGCCATGCATCTAAATGTGCTATCCAAGATAAAGTGGTTAGTTGTCCCTGACATCTAGCACACTGCCATGTCTCCCTAAGGGGACTAGCATAATACAGACGCTTCTTTGCATCTGTATTACTCTGCAAATCCCAACCCATCTGCAGTTCTGATGACCAGAACTCATGGATGTCAGTCATAAGACCCAAAATTGAGTCAGGACTTGTCTTGTTGTCATGATACAGATGCAGAAATACATCCATATTACATCCGTTTGAACACATAACAACAATTAACAGTCACTTACCACATTTTCATTAATGCCGTCATTCCTAGGTGCAAAAAGGGTAGCTTGTATGGTTAAGTTAGTAAGATAACTGATAAATTCTTTGCCTTTTGCTGAACTATTGGAATATCGTAAGATTTCCTGTGAGAAAAGGATAAGATTATTGTGATAAATTAGTCAATCATTTTGGTACCTGCTTATAATTTATTGTTCATCCACATAACACTTCTGAAATTAGTTCCAAGGATTTCTGGGTAAATATAGACACACATCTAGTAAATGTAGGTTATTATTATCAGTATATAAAGGTTTATGAATTGGTAGACATGTTTCACATATATTAATAAAAAAACAACAGTTTGTTGTACACAGATACTACTAGCACCAGAATATCACTGTATTTATTTTTTTAATGGAAACTATTATACTTCTTATTGTACTATGACATTCTGTGCTTATTTCTTAACATACCATTACAAAACTTGAAAATTCAGGTAAAGACATGAGGACTTGGAGCAGGTTTCCATTGCAGGTGTAGCCATCTCCTATATAGCCCGGCTTGCAGGTACATTGTACATCTACAAAAAGGCAATAATATACATTTAAAGAAAACACTAAGACATTTTAATGATAGTATTATTTTATCTTTACTATGCTACCTTTAGCACTATTACTTCCCTGGATGTATGGAATATATACCTTTAACAAGAAAGCACAAGTATGTTGTATGTTCACATCAAATACATATTGTATGGCTTAATACTGAATGTAGGGCTGTACAGGTGGTACTGCTCAGGAATATAATATAAGGCAACATGACAAATCCTGTATTTACTGTATATTTTTAGAAGAAAAGAATTACCTTTAGTTCTAAAACAGAAGACATCCCATGTCTCAGACAGGTTAACGCGAACGCCATAGTCCACGATCCCTACATATCCAGATCCACAGTTAGGGCTTGAATATGCTGTTGGATATCCCAGCCTTGCTTTTTCCAGCCATCCCGTAGAACACAGATGGTAATTGGCCTAGATAAAATACATGGACTCAATTATGGAAACTATCAAACGTTTTTTTTTTAAGACTGAAAGTATTTGTCTCAATGGACTACAAAAGTGAAGAGAAAAGTAAAACTCAAAATTATGGTGGAAAATAGTTTTGTACAGCGGTGGAAGTCTAGAAGAAAGAAACATTACATGTACATTATATTAGGGAAATATGCAGATTTTTAAGCCTGCACATAAAATGGACATTTTAGACAGGGCAAGAATCAGGTTCAGAATTGCCCTGCATGTAAGGGTCTTAAAAAGTAATTCCAGTAGTATTCCAGACTCTTGGAGGCACAGTGATCAGCACTACACAAGTTCATACATCTATTCGGGGCTTGTATGGGTTAATGTCTTTTACGGCCAAGCCCCCTGTTACGGCTTAGCTGGTTTATGTATATAGTTTGGGGTGCTTAATCCCAATGAGCTTATATTGGTCAGCATACAATGTCCATGATAGAAGAATGATGGGCAGCACTCACTGCTCTTGTACAGGTAGGAGCTTCTTTTATTTTGGCGCAGACAGAAATTGTGGCAAACACGGATACAAACACGCTTCATCAGACCATGTCTCTTAGCGTACGTCACCACGTATAAATACACTTTTTTGGTGATGTACATGTTAGGCATACATGTTAAAAATACAGATATAAAGATAACAGCATTAAAAATAAACTGAGGGCATTATTATTGCTAAAGGGGTACTCCGCCCCTAGACATATCCAAAGTATAGGGGATAAGATGTCTGATCGTGGGGATCCCCACGATCTCTCCTGCAGCACCCGTGTCATCTGGTGCACAGAGCGAACTTCACTCCATGCCTGATGTCTGATGATGCAGGGGCCAGAGGTGTGGCAGTCCCATAGACGAGCCTCTGGCTCCTGCATCGCCAGTCATCCCCTATCCTTTGGATATGGGATAAGATGTCTAGGGGTGAAGTACCCCTTTAAAGGGGTTCTCCCATGGAAAACTTCTATTTTTTTTAAAATCAACTGGTGCCAGAAAGTTAAACAGATTTGTAAATTACTTCTATTAAAAAATCTTAATCAGTAATTTTTTGGGGCTGTATACTACAGAGGAAATGCTTTTCTTATTGGATTTCGCTCCTGTCACGACCATAGTGCTCTCGCTGACCTCTGCTGTCATTTTTAGGAACTGTCCAGAGTAGGAGAAAATCCCCATAGCAAACATATGCTGCTCTGGACAGTTCCTAAAATGGACAGCAGAGGTCAGCAGAGAGAATTGTGGTCATTAGAGAAGTGAAAACCAAAAAGAAAGCATGCCCCTAAAAAGTACTGGAAGCATTAAGATTTTTTAAATAGAAGTAATTTACAAATCTGTTTAACTTTCTGGCACCAGTTGATTTTAAAAAATAAATTAGTTTTCCACGGGAGTACCCCTTTAAGGTGTCTCAGCCTAGTAAACTGTCTGAAGGGTAATAGCCTTCTTGACGTGAAAGGGATGAAAACTGTTGAAATGAAACATAAAGTTTGTAACAATATTCTTCCTGAAACATAAAACTGCATGTTTAGGGCCCTCGTTCAGACAACCTACAAAATCACTGAATTGTGGCCTAGTCCCTCTCCAGACTATAAACATGTAATCTATAAATCCAAAGAGTGCCATAATATGTCTGGCAAAGATGTTTTTTGGAGACAAAATTGACTTCTTGAAAACTGTAATGAATATTTGTGCAAATGAGCATGCAACTGACATGCCCATTGACGTCCCTGATTCTTGACCGAACGATCTTTCTTGAAACGTGAATACATTGTGTGATAAGATGTAATGGAGAAAATCACAAACAAAACTAAATAACAAAGAAACTGTTGTGGAATACTTGTATACAGACTTTCCATACCTATGGATGCCAGAAGACATCCATCTGACCATGGTAAATCATATAAACTAGACAGAAGTTGATAAATGTATTTTCCCAGGAATGGCACTGAGCAGGGACTGCAATCATGAGGTTATCTTTACAGTCAAAAGTGCTGGTGTCGCTAAGTTGGGGATGGGCTTCATGTAGACAATAGTCTTTTGGACATGATCATGTTACCACCCTTGTCTGATTTTTTTTAAACACTAATTCATCTCCTTTTTTCAAAGGATCCAGTGACAAAACAGAGATTTCATCTTCATATCTTTTGCATGCAAATTCTTTAGTCACAAACATTTTGGATGAATTTAAACAAATCCATTTCAAAGTCCATGGGGTCAAACCCCTCGGTGAACAGAAAATGAAATCTTTTGTCAACACAGATATTTCCAAAGCATCTAAGGTAACATCAGTTAAATTGATCACCACACATGTATCGATCTATTGGTACTTCATGTGAATGTGCTAATTTTGCCACAACACTTTCTACATTTTGGCATCTTTCTTTAATATTCATTATATGTATTTATAAATTAATTATAAAATTAAATAAATAAGAAATCCAGGCTTTAACAATCAACTGCCGATAACACTGATTCCTGCCATTGCAATGCAATGGCAGTGATCAGTGTATTGAATCAATGACTGCATGTTATAGTTCCCTGTGTTGGCTATAATGCTGCAAAAAAAAGTGGGAAAAAAAAGTTAATAAAGATAATGTAACCCCTTCCCTAATAAAAGTTTGAATCACCCCACTTTTCCCAATAAAAAAAAAACTGTGTAAATAAAAATAAACATATGTGGTATCACCGCGTGCGTAAATGTCCAAATTATAAAAATATATCATTAATTAAACCGCACGCTCAATTGCGTACGTGCAAAAAAATTCCAAAGTCCAAAATAGCGTATTTTTGGTAACTTTTTATACCATTAAAAAATTTATAAAAGTGATCAAAAGGTCCTATCAAAACAAAATTGGTACCATTACAAGCTTCAGACCACGGCGCAAAACATGAGCCCTCATACAGCCCCGTACATGGAAAAAAAAAAAAATTATAGGGGTCAGAATAGGACAGAAGTAATACAAAATCAAACCTATATAAGTAGGGTATCATTTTGACCATATGGACCTACAGAATAAAGATAAGGTGTCATTTTTACTGAAAAATGTACTGCGTAGAAACGGAAGCCCCAAAAATTTACAAAATTGTGTTTTTTCTTCCATTTTGTCGCACAATGATTTTTCTTCCGTTTTGACGTAGATTTTGGAGTAAAATGACTGATGTCATTACAAAGTAGAATTGGTGGCACAAAAAATAAGCCATCATATGGATTTTTAGGTGCAAAATTGAAAGGGTTATGTTTTTTAAAAGGTAAGGAGGAAAAAACGAAAGTGCAAAAACTGAAAAAACGCTCGGTCCTTAAGGGGTTGAACAAATTCTTCTCCACTGTAATCACTGAGGAAAATAAAATTCCAGGAGAAATACAGTGAGATAACGTAAACTCCCTTGTACAGGTCACCAGTCTAACCCAGGAAGATGTACAGTGCCGCCTACAAAAAATCTAATTAGACAAATCACCAGGTCCAGATGGCATTCACCCCCGTGTTCTAAAGGAATTAAGTAATGTAATAGACAGACCCCAATTTTTAATATTCTGTGATTCTATAGCAACAGGGACTGTTCCACAGGACTGGCGCATAGCAAATGTGGTGCCAATATTTAAAAAGGGGTCAAAAGGTGACCCCGGGAATTATAGACCTGTTAGTTTAACCTCTGTTGTATGTAAATTGTTTGAGGGTTTTCTAAGGGATGCTATTTTGGAGTATCTTGATGAAAAATAAATGCATGACTCCATATCAGCATGGCTTTATGAGGGATCAGTCCTGTCAAACTAACCTGATCAGCTTTTATGAGGAGGTGAACTCCAGACTGGACCAGGGGGAATCGCTGGATGTCGTATATCTGGATTTTTCCAAAGCATTTCATACGGTGCTACATAAAAGGTTGGTACATAAAATGAGAAGGATGGGGCTGGGGGACAATGTGTGTTAGTAGGTAAGTAACTGGCTCAGTGATTGGAAACAGAGGGTGGTTATTAATGGTACTTATTCTGATTGGGTGACTGTTACTAGTGGGGTACCACAGGGGTCAGTCTTGGGTCCTGTCCTATTTAATATATTCATTAATGACCTTGTTAGAGGGGTTGAATAGTAAAGTAGCAATCTTTGCAGTTGATACTAAACTCTGTAAAGCGGTAAACACTATAGAGGACAGTGCACTGTTACAAATGGATCTGGATAGGTTGGAGGTTTGGGCTGGGAAGTGGCAGATGAGGATCAACACTGATAAATGTAAGGTAATGCACATGGGGAGGAAAAATCCGGCCTGGGATTATGTATTAAATGGGAGAACACTTGGGACGACTGACATGGAAATGGACTTGGGAGTCTTAGTCAATAGTAAATTTAGCTGTAGTGACCAGTGTCGGCAGCTGCTGCCAAGGCAAATAGAATCATGGGGTGCATCAATAGGGGCATAGATGCCCATGACAAGGAAATAATTCTAGCACTGTACAAATCACTAGTCAGACCACACATAGAATACTGTGCACAGTACTGGGTACCAGTGTACAAGAAAGATATAGTGGAGCTGGAGAGGGTTCAAAGACGGCAACCAGAGTAATACGGGGAATGGGAGGACTACAGTACCCAGAAAGATTATCAGAATTAGGGTTATATAGTTTAGAAAAAAGAAGGCTTAGGGGAGACCTAATAACTATGTATAAATATATCAGGGGGCAGTACAGAGATCTCTCCCATGATCTATTTATACCCAGGACTGTAGTTATAACAAGGGGCCATCAGCTGCATTTAGAGGAAAGAAGGTTTCTACACCAGCACAGATGGGGGTTCTTTACTGTAAGAGCAGTGAGACTGTGGAATTCTCTCCCGGAGGAGGTGGTCATGGTGAACTCTGTAAAAGAATTCAAAAGGGGCCTGGATGCATTTTTGGAGAATAATACCATCGCTGGTTATGTATACTAGATTTATGGGAACAGAATGTTGATCCAGGGATTCTGGAGTAGGGAAGGATACCTCTAGTATAAGGGTTTTTTTACCTTCCTCTGGATCAACTCAGTAGGGACTCAATAGGGTTATAGGTTGAACTTGATGGACTCTGCTCTCTTTTCAACCTTATGAACTATGTTACTTTGTTACTAGTGTGCCATCAGAGCGGGTGTTCAGTGCTGCGGGGGCCATAGTAACTTCAAGGAGAACTCCTCTGTCCACGAAAAATGTGGAGAGACTGACCTTTGTGAAGATGAATCAGGCATGGATCAGCCAAGACTTCCACCCCCTAATGCCTGATGCATCAGAGTAGATTGACCATGGTGCCACACCAACACTTCACAAATATGGATAGTGCTAAACATATTTTAGGTGCTGCTCCCCAGTTACAGACATTCCTCCGCATCAGACCACAAGTAAGTATTGAGGATATGCATTAGCTAAAACGTAACTTTTCTTATGATAAAATATATGTACCACAAATTTTTTTGAAATAAAACAAAAGGATAGGTGTGCAAATAACACCATGTGCCACATACACCACCAAGTATTGATGTGATGAAAAGACCTCTAAAAGGCGGAAGGGAACAATGTATGGTCCAATGTAACTGGTGGGGGTAAAAACTTCCCCTGTAAAGGCCCTATTCTTGCATTATTAATTCCCTGCTTGGAAAGTGTTACTCGCCCTAAAAAAGGCGGCCCCACACAGGAAACTCTCCCTATTTCCCCCTACAAACACTGTCATTTCTCATGGGTTTTTTAGTGGAAATAGAGAGAGTTTCTTGTGTGGGGCTGCCCTTTTTAGGGTAAGTAACCTTGCCAAGAAGGGAATTAACAGGGCGAGAGTAGGGCCATACAGGGGAAGTTTTTACCCCCACCTGCTACAATGGACAATACGTCGTTCCCTTCACGTCTTTTCGAGGAAAGTGTTACTCTTCTTAAAAAGATGGGGCCCCACACAGGAACCAAATCCCTATTTCCACCTAAAAACCCTGTGGCAGTGTTTGTAGGTGGAAATAGGGAGAGGTTCCTGTGTGGGGCCACCCTTTTTAGGACAGGTAACACTTGCAAAGAAGGGAAGTAATAATGCGAGAGTAGGGCCTTACAATGGACCATCTATTGTTCCCTTCCACCTTTTAGAGGTCTTTGCATCACATCAATACTTGGTGGTGTAGGTAGCACTTGGTGTTTTTTTGCACTCCTTTCCTTTTGTTTGATTTAAAAAAAATGTTGGGTCCATATATTTTATCCTAAGCATATTATTAAAAGTTACGTTTTACGTAATGCATATCCTCAATACTTACTTGTGCACACTAACACTTTTACAAAAGAGACCGTTTTCTTCTGCATACCTGCCTCAGCTACTATTCTGATCCTGCCACCCACCTGATGCCACACATCTGATGGCAAGTTTTCCTTTTTTCACCCACCTTCGTCACCGGGTACTGGTATTGCCACCCACCGCACCACTTTGTCACCTGGTCACTTTCAGGACTCCTGATGCTGCTGCCACCTCCAGGCTGTCTCATTCTGCCACAATATGTTCTCCTCATACTGACAGCCCCCAGGCTGTCTCATTCTGCCACCATATGTTCTCCTCATGCTGCTGCCACCTCCAGGCTGTATTATTCAACCGCAAACTCCATGCTGTGTCATTCAGCCACTATGTGGTCTCCTCATGCTGCCGCCGACTCCAGGCTGTGTCATTCAGCCACTTTATGTTCTCATGCTGTGTCATTCATCCACTATATGTTCTCCTCATGCTGCCAGCAACCCCAGGCTGTGTCATTCAGCCACTTTATGGTCTCCTCATGCTGCTGCTAACTCCAGGCTGTGTCACTCAGCCACTATGTAGTCTCCTCATGCTGCCACCACCTCCACGCTGTGTCATTCAGTCACTATATGGTCTCCTGATGCTGCCGCCACCTGAACGCTTAGTCATTCAGACAATATATGGTCTCCTCCTACTGATTCCACCTCCAGGCTCTGTCATTGTGCTGCTCTGCGACATTGATTCTAATAGCAATGCCTGTAATCTGCATGTCACACTGAATAACATTATTATTTCACTAACCCAGCACACACCCTATGCATGTTACAGCAAGGCAAAGTGTTCTACACCTCTAATGAGGCTCTCTGTAGGCCAGAAATAGCCTTTTTTTAATAGCAATTCGCTGCAGATAAATTTAGATCGAACTGAATTTTTTCGGAAAAATTGTCCAAATCAAATTTTTCAAAAATTTGCTCAGATCTGGAATGGATAGTTAATCTACTATACAGGATATTGCATTATACAGTGAATAACATTACTAGAAAGTTTATGAAACAGGTCCCTAATCCTGATATGCAATTAGAATAACTTGACCACACTTTTGTGTGCACACTTTTATTTCATTTAGTATATCTCTTTATTTGCATATGCATATTAGTATTATCTGCATATGTACTGTAAATTGTCATTAAGTAAACAGTTTAATGAGAGGTTTTAGATTCTAATAATAAGCATTATATTGTACCTTTTGAGCATAAAGCAGTTGGTTGTATGTAGCCACGGTGGCATCTTGATCTTTGCAGGCTTGGATAGCCTCACTGTAATTGTACTTATATTGGCCTTTCGGAGATCGTAAGTGAAACACTCCCACTGTAGCATCTGTAAGAATAAATGTCTGTCGTGGTAAGGCAAAAGTGAGTACTGTAGTATCATACAGTCAGTATTTACTAGATTATTTGGACACACACCAAGCAGACTTAGCACACAATGTTATTTCCGTTTTGATAACTGCTTTCCAGTTGCCCACTTTACAGTAAGAGTACTAGGACATATTTCTGAAACCCAATGTACTGTAGATGAACAACGCAGTTAGTGGCCAAGATCACAGACATTGTAGTAAAAGTTAAAGATATTTTTTTAATTCTGTATCCTAGACACATGTGCCAAGAAACTTTTATTTGGTATAAAAAAAGGCCTTTATAAATTGAGCTTAGATGTCAGGATTCATTTGAAAGACTTTTTTATTCTTTGGACTTTCTCCAAAGGTCTTTATTAAAACTTGTGTGTTGGCTTCTGTTCTACAGCCGTTGCAGTGTCATGTTATCAGTGAAGACCATCAGTGAAGCTATTCTCAGACAGGTTTGTTATCAGCCCTTCTCTCCTCTCCTGGAGAAACTTTTGAGCTGATTTATGACCATGCCAAGTTGAACTTTCATCTGGTCATAATGTTGGCTGAGGATAAGGGCTTTTCACACTAAGTTCTCGGACAGACTTCCCTTATAACAGAACACTGTAGAGGATATATGACACAAAATAAACAACATTTTTAATAAATTGAAAAGGTGTTTTTGTACTATTATAAGTACAAAACAAGAATAAAAAATGCTTTTCAAAGATGTTCATAGCCTTTGCCCTACTTTTTCATTCATAAAGTAAAAAGGAAATCCAAGTAGGACATATCCTAGAAATCAACT
Organism: Hyla sarda; assembly: GCF_029499605.1. NCBI lineage: Eukaryota > Metazoa > Chordata > Amphibia > Anura > Hylidae > Hyla > Hyla sarda. The sequence continues at coordinate 293,630,768 of NC_079192.1, forward strand.
ACAGTTGGTCACTTTTACTATAAGTTATGATAGTGACTCACCTTGAAAGTGTAAGTCAGCACATATTGCATCTGAGTGGCACTGCCCATTATCCTGCAGACATCGGTCAATGGGCAGAGTCTTTAATTCACAGTCCACACCATCACCTATGTATTGGTCCTTACATTCACATTTCCTTTTATTCTATATAATAAAGTAAAACCTTATGTAAGGGAATAAAATCATAATAAAGCATCTTAAGAAAGAAAATGTAATCTAGAACATGACTAAACCCTACTAAGGGCCCATCGTCTCCCAGCCCAAAATCAAATCATGTTTTATTTATTTTTTAACACATCATCTATGTAAGAATAAGTAAATCAGGAAGCTATTACTGTATATATTATCTTGTTTTGTTACACTATACTAAAGTATTACTTACTGGTCCAGTCATAGTGCATATAGCGTGTTCATTGCAACCACCATTATATCCATCAACACATGGGTTTATAGCCGTACAGACTTTTCCATCGCCACTGTATCCCTTCAAGCAACTGCAGGTGACTTTAACACCACTTTGTGAACACTTGGCATTTGTATCACACCCACCGTTATTTGCCTGGCAAAGATTCACCACTAGAAGAAAAGAAGAAGCGACATCCTAATATTTAATACAGGAACATTACTTATTTTGCAACATTACATGACATCGTAATTAGTAGTGAAAAGGGAGTAACAGTTCTCTAGTGAGATCCCACTAGAGAATGGTTTCTCCCTTTTCACTACAAATTTCTCTGAGGTTGTATAGGGTACACAACATTTTAACAATTCTCACCCATTCCGTTATGTCACATTGTTGAGCTACCTAATTGTTCCTACATCATAATTAGTGTCATAAAATGTCAATTGAATCTCTAATTTTTTTTTATACAGATAAGAACAATATCTGAACCATGACTAGGCTATTATGCAGTTGACATACTAGAGATAGAGGCATTGCATTAGTATCACAGAGTTGTGGTTAATGCCGATCTAGAACGTGTCCCTTGTAACAAACCACGTTCCTAGCACTATTGTTTAGGTGCTGGACATTTCTCCATATATTATGCTATGAAAGCTGTTACCTGTACACATTCTTCCATCTCCTTCATAAAACTTTTTGCATTCACAAGCATTCCCTTTCTTGCACACAGCATTACTAGAACATGGAGGCGTGCAGGCAGGTGGAGACACTAGAACAAAAGGTATTAAAGAAAGGAGTACGATGTCAATATAACCTCTATTTTGGAATGATTTCCAGTTGCATACCAAGTATCTGCAGGTTGCCAAGATAAGGCCATGTTCACATCACAATTTAGCAACACGTTCCTCATATACATTCAATGGGATGCTGATGCATACATGAACAAACAGGCATAGGCCTGTTGACTTCAATGGCCAAAACATAGTCAGCTCGTGACTACATTCAGGTAATTTATTGAATGTACCGTATGTGAATTTTGACTTAGACCTTAAAGCTCAGCAAACCAAACTTTAGAGTCCGAGTCAAAAAATGAGTTCCGAAAATGACCTGTTGTTTTTTTTTGTGACTATATAAAGAAAACAAATCTTGCAAAATTTATTTTTTACTGTAGCCCCTAGAGAAGACACATTAGGTTGATATTTTGTGCATCTCACTTGTCGGCTTTGCTGTATAGACTAGGGCAGCATTAGCAGAGACATCTGATTTTTGGTAGACTGGTATAATGACAGCATATGGCTGGTGTAGATAAAGCAGGACAGCATTTAGTAAAATAGGGAGGAAGTTTATGCTAAATCCAGGAAAGATTTTTAGTGTTTTCAGATTAGCTATAATATTTATAGCATGTGAGTCTTTTAGGCTAATGTCACACTTTCACTTTGGCCAACAAAATGATCTGGGATCTCAGCTTCCCAAACTAAGGCCCTTAATCTGAGGCAATATACAAAAAGATAATAAAACTAATAGAAAAAAAATGTTTAAAAAACCCCCCCACAAACCTAGTTTTGTTTCACAGCGTTTTCCAGTCCATCCGTTGTCACAAGTACATTGTCCGGATCCACTGATTCCTTCATCACATTGACCATTGTCTGTGCAGTCACAGGCTGAAATAAACTCCTAAATTAGTTAAATGTACCCATGACTGTCATATATAATATGGTTGAACCAGTCACATGAAAAAATATATTTCTTCATTATTGTGGTTATTTATGTGTTAATACCAACATATAACAGCACAGCAAAGCAACAAAATAGCATAGGCACAAAATGTACAGCAAAGATCTGTAGCACCACAGCCACACACCTAGGACCTAAACCCTTTCCTTTTGGATACATTATGAGCTCTAATGACCAGCGTAATATTTCCAAGGTTTTTTTTTTTTTTTGCATGTACTGTTACACATTTAACTAGTTTAACTAACTAAGTCATTTTTTGTTTTGATTTCAATAAATAGGGCATTATTATTATTATTTTACATTTTTAACAAATGGGACGTTTTTAAGTAGAACTGGCATTTTAATGTTTTTAAAAAAAAAGTAAAAATACAAATTTGCAATGTTCAAACTTTTTCTTTTAGCAACCGAGAAGGCAGAAACGGTAAAATACTACATTGCTGTAAGATCGGGCACTCTAGAGTAAAGTTCACCGGGTTCATGCTGTCTAGCATGGGTAGCATGAAACAGGTGCAGTGGGCGAGGTCACCGATCGCTATGATTCACTCTGAAATACTCAGGCTTTTCAGAGAAATTATAGTAAAAAAAAGAGGCCAGGACCACATATAAAAAGAGATGCATCACTGAAGCTCGGAGGAGCTTCATGACTACTTACCTGGGTCCTGGCAGCTGTTTTATGCTATGACTTCTCTGAAATGCCCACGCTTTCAAAGTAACTCATAGGGGGAATTTAACATTAGCGCAGATTTTTGTGTTCCCAGTTGCGGCACAAAGCTTATTCCTAGCTTCTCCCAGGCAGGGTACACATGGTAAGGTCAACTTTGTGTTGTGCTGTTCACACTGGTATGGGGCTGTGTGATGGCCATTGTTGCTATGGCACTGGGTATGTGGGGTGGCATGGGCCAGAGCTGGGAGCTAGGTCTGACAGTAGTGGGGCTGTCGGACCACTGGAGTTGTAGCGGTGATGGCTTCCATCCATGGCCACGCCATATTAAATTAGGGACCCACTTGAAAGGGTGACCGTGACGTGGCGAGTAGGCTTGTACACTTTGTATGCTAAGTACCTCATAGTAGTTTTTGTAATTGTGCTGAGAAGCAATACATCTGAATACAATGTTGTGCATGTCACATAATAAATGTACGCAAATGACAAGAAAGCCCCTGAATAGTGCAAAAAAAAAAAAAAGACTTAAAAGCTCAAACATAATGCTACATTAGCTGCTCACTGGAGTACATATGTGCAAAAATATTTAGCGTACCAACCGGTGCATCTGCTAACTACGCCCCTTGGAAGCACACAACAAGAAAAATGAGGAAGTCACCAGCGAAGACAACATATAAAAAGAAAAAATTTGATGATAATGTCAGCGCAAGTCACTGTTCTAAATAAAAACACAAGGCACACACACGTGTAACTGCATCAAAATTTAGCCTTTTTCTGGAGACTCAGGTTTACTAGTCATGGAGCCAATCTCTTGCGCTTACGGTTTCCAAATAACCTATTGGAACTTGTTGATATTTCCTGTGTGCCCAATAATAAGGGCCAAAGGTAGCCAAGCAGATGTTCTGTAAAGATGTCAGGTGGGCCCTCATAATCGTTTCCTAAGCTGGGCCCATGGAACTCCAGCCTGGTGCTATCTACACAGGGGCATAGCTATAGAGGTAGCAGAGTTAGCAGTCGCATCGGGGCCCTGGTGCCTAAGGGGGCCCCAAAGCACATCTGCCCCATAAGAGACCAGTATTATAATTGGCATATGGGGCCCTGTTGCAGATTTTGCACCGGGGCCCAAAAGCTACAAGCTACACCTCTGTATCTACAGTATGTGATTTACAGGCCTACAACATATTTCTGCCTTTACGCCACTTGACCACAATGATAACATTATTGAGAATGGTTTACATTTACGTACATTTGCAGCCTGGTCCATATCTTCCGGGCATACAGGACTCACAAGCCGTTCCATTGAATCCTTCTGTGCACGTGCATTCTCCAGTTTTAGAATAGCCATCATTACACTTCCCATGATTATTACAAGGCATTTCGGGACTCCCAGGACAGGCTGCAGATACATAAGTTTAATCACAGAAGAAGATTTATTTCCCAATTTTAAGTGCATAGGGCAGTGTTTTCCAATAAGGGTGCCTCCAGCTGTTGCAAAACTACAACTCCCAGAATGCACGGACAGCCGAAGGCTGATAGTTGTAGTTTTGCAACAGCTGAAGCAGGACGCTGTGGCAGGACTCAGGAGGACCCCCGGACAGGCAGGGGGAGAGAAGCGGGTGGCAGCGGTGGCCTATGGCACCGAAAAAGCCGCTGCAGTTCATTGATTTAAAGCGCCCCGCTTTAAATCAATGATCAGCAGCGGTGTCGCGGGGGGATGAATAGCCGATAATTTATACTGGAATATCGGTATAAGTTATCGGCTATCGGCCCTAACCTCCACAGATTATCGGTATCGGCCCTAAAAAAACAATATCGGTCGATCCCTAGTTAGGAGTTTGGATTTTGGCTAGTCAGGTTCAGTGGGGCTAATCCACATCCAGATTATGGAATCAGCACCAATTTCCCTTCAAGGATTTCTTTTATTCTACATTTGCATGTAAAAAATCTGACCCATAGAACTACGGTGCAGATTCCCATTGAGAATGCAGAGATTGTCAGATTCAAATAGACACATCTGACTAAGGCAAGGAATACACGTTGCAGATATAATGCAGATTTTCTGCATCAGAAAATGTGCCAAAGACAGAAGTTGATCCAACTGGAAGGGTAAATATAAAGGAAAGTGTTATGCTGAAGAAAATCTGCAGTGTATCTGCAACATGTGTTCCTACCCTAAGAAAAAAAAATGTAGGCATACCCTTAAAAAGGAAAAGAAACTTAAAGGACAAGTATAATGTAAAAAAAAAAAAAAAAAAAACTCCCCGCGATCTCCTGTTTAGATCCCTGGTTCTCCTATACAGCGGCACATTACGACCCACGCCCGAAGCGGGGACCACCACAACCCCTCCATATAGCTCTATGGGAGAGCCGTTCGGCAATCATGGTGGCCCCTGCTTCGGGTGGGGGTCATGACGTGCCGCTGTATAGGAGAGCCTGGGCTCTAAACAGGAGATCGTTTTATGGGGATATATATATATATATATATATATATATATATTATTTTTTTTTATTTTTTTATATGATACTTGTCCTTTAAGTCAGGCCTGAGTTCTTTATGTCACTTTTGTAGCCTAAGGTGCCTTGATTCTAACAGCATATTCACTTATATTACTATTATTTTACTAATTGGTTAACATCCTGTATTTTTACCTGAATAGTCAGATGGGTGGGAACTTTATTGCAAAATGAAATGTAAATGGATGGTAGGCACAGGGGGTGTGACTGGGAGGCTGTGGTTAATAAATCATGTTCAGGGGGATATCATTGTAAAGCGTAAATTTAAACCCTGTGTCTATAATTTACACTCTATTTAGCAATAATGAGGGACATTAATAAAGACTGCAGTGAGTTTAAAACTTATTTAGAGCACAAATGTTGTGAAGAAAGTGTCAGACGTGCCCCAAATTTATCAAATGACGGACAAACTTTGATAAATTGAATCCTCATAGAACTGTTCTACCTCATTCTGTTTGTGTCGCAGAGAAGTGACGGACGTGCGACAATTGTATCAAATGTCACACAACCTTAATACAATTGTCGCATATAGCCATTTCCTAAGTTCTATAGGACAGGTTGACCTGCCCTGTGATAACTTCTAAATCTGGCCTGTGCGACATTTGTACGACATTTATACAACATTTCACAAAAAGTTGCACATGATAAATCAGTGACCACTGCACAATGTGCTCTAAATAAGAACACTTCATGGTAATGACATGTAAACTTTCTAAATGTCTCATGGTGCCAGCTTGAGACTTTTCGTGCAACAAAATTAGACGAAAAAAGCAGTGTAATGGTTTGATAAATTCCCCTCAATGTTCCCATCCATTTGACTCTTTAGTGAAAAGTTCAGATAGGTAACCAAATAGTTAAACCCCTACATTTTGGTATCTAGGGAACGTAGCAAGAAAGTAAAAACACCATTAGAAGTAGAGCACCCAAGGCTACAAAGTGTTCTGTACAAGAACATATTATTTTTTTTGGACTGGCCATTGGTCCGCTTTAAATGTACACACTGGTATGACAATGTCAAGTACACAGTAACTTATTTAGGATATATTATCAAACTGGTATCAGTAGCTAAATTGCTGGGGAAAACTGACATACATGTTTTGAGACGACAGAAAGGATGGCAATAGTGATAAGTAAAATGTTACATTACGGACCTTGGCAATCTCTCCCAAAGTAGCCTTTGCAGCACTGGGACATCCAAAGCACCATGGTGCACTCCTGGCGACAGCCCTCTATAACTCTCCTGGAGGTAACTTCATACTGGCACTTTGTCTTTTGGCTCTGTGTGACAGATTGTTATTATACATGGAGTTCTACATCTTTCTGAAGCAGTCTGTGGGCATTTGTCAGCTTTAACTTAAATCCTACTGCTTCAATTCGCTCTGTGAATTTACACTTGTTTACAAATGGACTGTCCTTACTACCTAATCACACAAGTAAATGTTCAGAAACATAACTGCACATATGCTGTGACATACTCTTGACTACCATGAAAATTCCAGCATATAGACTGTTCTTTCCCATTTTTTTTCTATTTTCCTATTTTATTATAATAGAGTACAGTTTCCATTCCGGCTACTAAGCCTAATAACAAGCTGATGCTTCTGTAGAGAAAACCTTCCAGATCTCACTGCATTTTATTTTACCTTCGGTTTGCTTCCTGCAGGACACTTCGGAACGTTAAAACACAGTCCACAATCTCCCTGTTGAAGATTAATATTAATGCTCTTACTATACATCATTGTACATGCAGCCTGCAGTATTTGCTATATTACTATATTATTACTTCAACACATTTGCGTTTCTTAATACCAAACCTGAAAATCAATAAGAAGAGAAACTTACCATCATATCAAAAGTTACCAAAGAGTCACATCGACCCCCTAAAGTAGATGGAGCAAGCAGGCAGTCAATGCCGTATACCAATCCTCCATTGAAAGTAAGCTGCCTCTGGATAATTCGGCACTGTCTGTTATCCAGAAGAATGTCTCCCTAGACAAAAAGGGTATTACAGTGTTAACTTTATATAGGCGATAGGAGAATAAGGTGCTTTCAATTTGATTATAGAATAGAAATATGAAACACTAATGATACACGTTAGTTAATAAAACAAATATATTCCATCAATAAAATCAATTTCATAGTGTTTTCTAAAACTCTTGGAGGGGTATATATGAAAAGTGGAGGAGGTGCACAACTTTTTACTCCATTAATTCACGTGTTGAAAACTGTGTACCTGCACCAAATGTATTACATGGCACAGGGCATGTGATAAATCTGGTGCTGATCACATTTTTCAACGACTTTGCGACTTTTAACCCGTTCAACAAAATGTTTGACTTTTTAATTATGCTGTCCACAGCCAGTTTCTAAGGCATGTTAGGACTGGTGTAGAATTGCGCCTAAATAAGAGTAGTTGCGCCAAAATATGCGACAAACTGAAAGGTCGCAAATCATAAATTCCTGACCACTGCATGATTGCAACTGAAATCACGACTTCCAATGTCACTTTGTAAAAAATGTTCTATTTGGTTTGTCGCAACTGCACCAAAAATAGAGACAAACTACAGCCAAAATAATGGAGTAAAAGGTTTGATACATATTCTCCTTGATTCCTACAATTACGGTACAAAATTGACAGGGTTTGATAAATCTGCCCCTAGTGAGTTTGTTTAGGATTAGAAAAAGGTTCTATTTTTGTCCAGAAATCGCACCATTCCTAAGTATGATATTGTTCACACTACGCAGAATCTGCACAGAGTATCTGCAAGGAACTCTGTGCACATTCCACCTTGCAACGCCCTTCCATTAATTTTAATGCGATTTCCATGGGTTGTTCAATCTTCCAGCTGAATCCACAAGAGAAGTCCTGTTCGGCAATGGGAAAATTGCCACAGACAAATTAGCAGATTCCAAATAATTTTGAAAGATACAAATTCACTGAGAAATTAAAGGGGTATTCCAGTATTTTTTTTTATTTGACTACGCTACAGGGGCTGTAAAGTTAGTGTAGTTCATAATATAGTGTCTGTACCTGTGTGTGATGGTTTTCTCACAATTCTTCTGTGATTTTACCCCCACTATTTATTTTTACCAGCATACAAAATGACTGTTGTCTCGGATTTTTTCCCAGCTTGCAATGCGGCCGAGACTAGACTCACTAGTCAGCTGATGACAGGGAGCCTGTCTGCTTCAATGGGTGGAGCGATCGCTTGGTGGGGTAGAGATCTATCTGCAACTAATGCAACAGCTGTAGGCACCCTGATTGAAAACCACAGGTCTTTTGTTTCAATGGGTGGGGTGGCTGATGTGTGGGAGGGAGGAAAATGGAATTGTCAAACAGGAAATACTAGTTCACAAAAAGCTAGCCACAGTATTATGGTAATCTCACAACATAGCCATTTAGCACCAAGACAAGCGCAGATCCTTCCTAAGCATGTCCATTACTGTCTGCCAGGTACGTACAAAAATCACCTTACGGTGGATAACCCCTTTAATCTACTGGCTAGATTTTCTCAGTGTGAACATACCCACAGTGTCCCATCACCTTAGTAGTAAGCACAAGGTACTGCAGCGTTTCCCTGCTGCAGTATCTTAGACCGATACTACAAATATTACAGCCATGCCAGGTACTGTATGAGCAGAAATTAACATTGAAGATTCAGGGCTTGCATGAGTGCCCCACCAGTCAGACAACTGACTGGTGGGGTTCTAAGAGTTGGATCCCCTCAATCTAATATTAATGGCCATGGGATAGGGTTACAGGGTCAGGTAGCAAGACTGTACATCCACCTGTATTGAGCTGGATAAATGGTGTGACTGAATGTATTTGTATAATGCTGTCCGCTGTTGTATGTGTATGATGCTGTCTCCTGCCAGCCCAGTAAGCCAGATAGCTGCCACCAATGTTCACACAGAGACACAAAGTGCTCTGTGCTCGTGCTGCGGCCCCGGCTGGGTATGTAAGTGACTGCATCTCAGTGATCCTCCCAGCCTGGGCCTCTGCACTGCTATGCACATGGGGGTAAGTGCACTGCAGAGCATTGCACCCTAGTGTCTTCTACCAACCCTAGGGTGCAATGCTCTGTAGTCTGCACATACCCTCACCTGTATAGGAATGTACATACACACACACACACATACACTGCTATACACATGGGGTATGTGCAGACTGCAGAGCATTGCACCCTAGTGTCTGTACATTCCTATGTTGGCGGGATTGGACAAACATTTTAGCGGGAGTGGGCGGGACTGGACAAACATTTTAGCAGGAGCGGGTGGGATTGGACAAACATTTTAGCAGGAGTGGGTGGGATTGGACAAACATTTTAGCGGGAGAAGGCGGGATTGGACACAAATGTTGCAGGAGTGGAGCAAACACCCAACAGGACTGGGCGGGATTGCATTGGTCAAAAAAATCATCGGAAGCGGGCGGGATTGAAAAACCAGTCCCACGCAGGGCTCTACTTGAGTGTGTATCTGCAGAGCCAGAGACAGTTCTGTTTAGATTATATAACAGTAACCCTTTTGGAGGACTCACCTCCCTCAGGGGATAAATAACCCCATGAGTTGGGCTCCACTAAAAAAAAATTTATTGGTATACTTTAAAATATTACTGCTTGTGGTGAAAGAAACAACGAGTAATATTTTAAAGGATACCAATAAAACATTTTTTTTAGTGGAGCCCAACTCATAGGGTTCTTTATCCCCCAAGGGAGGTTAGTCCTCCCAAAGGGTTACTGTTATATAAAAAATGCCCTGGGATCCATATAGGATTATTTGATTTAAGTTCTGTTTAGATGACCACCAGCTGACCACCTCCACCAAACAACTGATTTTGACAGCAGAACAGCTATCTATGGGATACTAAAAGTCTGTCAGTCTTTCAGCCTCTCTGACTCATAAAGGATGGTCCAGGATGGGGGATAAACCTCTATGACGTTCATTTCCCTTAAAGGAAAACAGTCACCCGTTCACCCACAATAGACCCAATACACCATAGTGCGGATGAACAGGAGACCGATGCGGGTTCTCTGACTAATATACATACCTTCAGTCCGGCGCCCGGTCCCTCTGAAGTTTGGCTTCTTTCTGCAGCAAATTGCATGCTGGAAGCGGGCTGTATTTGAATATTCGCTGGTCATGTGAGCACCCAGTAGGCACAAGCGCTCACGTGACCATCGGCCATGAATATTCAAATTTAGATGGCGGGCCCGCCTCCAGCGTGCAATTCAGAGAAGACAGAAACTGATCTTCAGAGGGACGGGGAGCCAGACTGCAGGTATATATATTAGTCAGAGACACCGCATCTTTCTCCTGTTCACCTGCACTATAACTCGGTGTATTGGGTTTAGTGTGGGTAAACGGGTGACCGTTTTCTTTTAAGAGAGTGTATGAGACAACCCCTTTAAGTGGATAAATCAAAATACATTAGACATTTAAAAAGGTGTGGGAGTACAAATTGATATTATCATAATACAACTACAAGCTTTATGTCACAATGTACTTGTACCTTACCCCTTTACAAGCTCTCTTTCTTTTTTGTACATAAATATTTCTGATCGTCTTTGTTTTCCTCTCATTTATCTTTATTGTCATTTCCATATTTTATGCCTATTTATATGATGTTAATATGATTATATGGAAATAAATAGTCATTTACTTACAATAGAAGTATCCTTATCAGCACATTTTACACTGAGATCAGAGCCCTGTAGTGTCTTTATTGATCCTCTAATGAGAAGGTCGTAAGCGTCAATCTGTTAATTAAAAAAAATCATTTTAGAGAAAGTCTAAGCATTGACTTTGTCTTATGTAGAATAAGTCTAGGAATTGTAGCTCATATAGGCTATTATTAGAGACTCCTGTATCATTAAGTCTTAGTTGAAGTCATCACTTCAGTACTGGTGGACACCTTTAAATATTTACGTAATGAACTTTTCTTACCTTGGCATCTCTAATAATGTGATACTTTAAGTATTGCGCAAGTTTATCTTGGTTCTGATTGTTATACAGAAAATCACTTTGATTCTTAGGTAACAGTTTCATTGCTTGGTCAGATGGGAGAAACAAAGTAACTGGCTGATGTACTGGATCATCTATCAATTTCATGAGATCTGCATCCTGACAATTAAAAAAAGGTCCTTCATAAAGTATGTTTATGGTCTTGCAAAGCTATATACATTGAGACAATATACAATGGAACAATTGTTTATTCTGTAAAAAGCTAAGAGCTGCAGGGTATAGCTGTTAGGGTATTCAAGCAAACCTTACCTTTCCTGGAGCTGGTGGTGGTGCCTTTTTCATTTCTCAGCCAAGTGTCAAGGAGGTGGATCGAGCTGCTGAAGAGCCACTGCCTGGCATGCCTCCTCATTTACCAACACCTCCAGCATCTCCTTGGCTGACATAGAGCCTCTCTGTACATCAATTAAAGGACATCTGCAGCAAAAGACAACTTATCCCCTATCCACTGGATAAGGGATAAGTGTCTGATCACGGGCGGTCCAACCGCTGGGACCCCCTGCGATCTCCCAAACAGGGCCCCCGCATTGTCACCCTACGTGAGCGGCTAATGCGCGCAACGTTGACCTCTCTGAGATCAATGGTATACCCCCTCCACGCCCCCCATACAGTTCTATGGGAGAGGCGGCGAGGCACAAACGCTGCCTCCCCCATAGAGGTACATGGAGGAGGTGTGTTGGCCACAACGTTACGCTGCGGCCGGCACGCCTACTGCACGGGAGAGCCACGGCATAGCCCTGGGCCCGTGCAGGAGATCGCAGGGGGATAGGAAATAAGTTGTCTTTTGCTGTAGATTTCCTTTAAGGAGGAGCTGGAAATTGAGGGCAGGCAAGTAGGCATGGCAGGTTGTGGCTTCACCTACTTGACACTTAACTGAGTCATTTTATAAGTTTTGCAACCACCATTGTCTCCAGAAAAGGTACCCAAATTGCTATCCTCTATGCAGCTCTTAGCAGCAAATACAGCAGATTCCCTTTAATAGAAATCTTTTGGTGGTCATATGTCAGTCAATCTATTGTATGCTAAAATTTCCATATACATTATATTTTACAAGTTTGAAGGAATAACTTTTAGTTCATTCACCTGAATGTATTAAAGGTAAAGATATAGACCGAATTTCTTTGTTTACAGTTACATGGGAATTTTACATATTCTGTGAATATTTTTTACATATTCCTATGAATATTTATTTGCATTATTAAAACCATGATAATGGATATCCTAAAGGACTAGTAAATGTTTATTTATATATTGAATTTTACATGATATATTTTACAGTTTAATTGGACAAAGAAATAGAATCAAGTCTTATTCCATAACATACCTGAAGTAATTTGTACATTATACTGTATCCATTTGTATCTGCTATATTTTTTAAATTATCCTAAGGGAAAAAAGCAGATTTAGTACATTAAGTACAATGTGGTAGAACAGTTGTTATTGCTTTATTGCAATTGGACATATACTGGAAAACATGTATAGTTTGGGAATATATAGCTTGAAGAAGCTGTCATATAAAAGACAACCTCTTTCCATATGCCCCCACTATCACCCCACGGATCTCCTATTACCCGGAGTTTACAGCAGCTCATAGAAGGAGAGTTTAGGCGCGGTAGGCCAAAGCTTTCTGTATTACATTGTCGGCCATCTTTTTGATTGGTCAACATGAAATACATTTACTCTGCTGTCAGTCCAGTCAGGGTAAGGGCTTTTATTGCGGGATATATTTCATAAGATAACCCCTCTTAAATATACCTACTTCTCTGCCTTCTTCTTATCAATTTCTTTGGAAAAAAAAAAAGGAATGAAAGCTATATCTTTAGAACCAAAATTCCAATATGCCTAGGTCAAACTACGCTATCTCAACAGTTGCCACTCTTCTGTGTTGAATGAATCACAAGAATGGCTTTGGCTTTAAAAGTATAGCACATGGAAGAGTATATACAAGATATTGGAACATATTATATCTGAACGTCCCAATTGCAGCAGAAATATTTCTACAAGTTTTGCAGCCTGCAACAAACTTGCTGTGAAGCTACAGAAAGCTCAGCTACATATTCCACACATCTTTACTTTATATTGATGAACATCTATACTTACCATTGTTTTGTCAGATCTGTCTTGCATTTTCTTGGGAACAAGAACTTTATCAATAAAGTGCACAACGCCATTTGTTAGGGCTAACATTTGTTCATCTGATATGATTTTTGCATCGTCATTTAAAACAACAGTGTTCTGAAAAGAAAAAAGAAATCATGTACGGTTGAATAAGGAATGGTCCCATTGTGGTTCCTCAAGGTTACAATAGGCTTTTGCAATTGGAAAAGATAAACAAATTATTTTATTATTAGGGATTTGTAAAAGTTTTAAATCCTAGGTTAATGTTGTATCTATCCATTTTATTATAGTGAATTGTGATTTATCAAATCTATACAAATCCTAAACCTTGAAATAACGACTAGACTAAACATGAATTAGCCCAATAAACTAAAGGTCTAGTTTACTCTATTCCTGTTATACTAAGGCAACTTAGTCATGGGGAGATTGATGAAGTGTATGTAATGACTAAAGCTGAATGGCAGACTTATATGTTATATCAAGAGTTCATGAAGTTTAACAACATCAACAAAGAGACCATTAGAGTCATTAGATCACGGTTGTGGACAGGCTAGGAGATAGTATGCTGGTCTTTAAAACTGGAATGACGCCACGGTGATAGAGGTGATAAATGAAATGCCAACATGTAGAATAGTGCCAAAAGTTATGTACTTACCTATGCACCTATGGATATAGTAGGCAGTGTAAATGACAAGAATCTTACATATCACATCAGACCTACTCTGAAAATTTGTGGGGAGTAAATAAAATATCTGCATCTGGAGCAATTTGCACCAGAAATTTGTTTCACACACTCTTTAGATACTTTTCCCCTTAAATAACAATGGGGTGGGGCTTCTGTAAAGAAAAAGACTTGGCTTATATGTGCCAAAAATGCTCCACAAATGCCCCAAAAAAACAAACAAACAAAAAAAAAAACAACAACAAGTCAACTTATAGAAGGTGCTAGATTAATCTAGGCAGTCAGAAAGACGCACAAGGTTTTCAAACAACCTGAGATACTGGTTGCATTTGTAGACTGTCTATTTTCATATATTTCCTATAATATGTTAGTACAGATAAACATCCATACCGAAAAAGTAGATAAACCATACCTGAGAGACTGATATTTTCAGGGGGTCACCCTGAAGTGATGTCACTGATGTCACTGTGGAGAGGTCTTCTCTAGTGAGCTGTGTGCAGGTAACAATGTGATACAAAAGAACTTGCTCCATCATACCCTTAGATGTCCAGTCTTTAGCCTGCACAAAAACACAATATTAGTCAATTGTCTGGACATAAGGGAGTAAAACTATTATTCAACCTTGTCCTACCCGAGGATCATTTTTCAGAGCATCGTTGCTTGGCACAAAAACTGTAAATGGGCCAGTTCCGGACAGCTCATTGATGAGATTTGACTAAAAAAAAAGACATAACCAATATAATAAGTTCAGAAATCACATGGCTAATGCTAGTAATTGCTATATTGAGTTCTGACCAATACATAGGGAGGAAACAGCAGTCCATTGGCTATGTCCAGTATTGTGGCTCAACACTTTCACTTTGTTAGCGATTAGCTTTAGCATCAGACACAGCCCATTCAAAACTGTTCTTATATTACTGAAAAATAAAGCTATTTTCCTCATTATAATAAACTCTTTAAAAAGGACATGTAGTCAGTTCAAAATGAACTTTATATAATGTTATAGCCTCAAGTGCCCTGATGCCAATTGTGTTTATTTTCTTACTAAGAACTCCTGTTTCTGAGATTGGGGTTTTACTATTAGGTTCACTACCTGTACATTTCCCTTATTAGTCAGATGGGTATGAATTTTACTGCAGAATGGTGTGTGCATACTAGGAGGAGGGGTGTGAATAGATGGCTGAGGGGATGCAAGTCATGTTCAGTGAGGTTTTTCAGCAAAGTTTCCACCCATCTGACATGGGGGATGTATTAAGAAAGTAAAAACATCATTGAAATCAGAGCACCCGAAGCTGTACAACATAGTGCATTCTTTTGGACTGACCACAGGTCCTCTTTAATTCCAAAAGAACACAATGACATATAGAAATATTTCCAAATGTACATAAACTTTCTAATTTATAATTCATCTGTTAGCCAAAATTTCACTTTTCAATGCAATTTTGAGTGGTCTTTTCAAAAAGGTGTCACTGTTTTTTTTAAAGGTTCTCTCTATTTTTTTTAAAAGCACTTACAGTTTTGTGCACTTACAGTACCTGTAACAGATAAAAGAAATTGAAGGCCTTCAAAGTTTTCCGTAATTCCTAAGAAACAAAAATGGAAATGAATAGGCATTTATTATTTTATAAGAATTCGTTATAGAGTACATATTTTTATCTTAGGTCAGATATCATGATGGCCTTGGCATTTTAGTAGAATTCTTTATAGAGTACATATTTTTATCTTAGGTTATATATCATGATGGCCTTGGCATCTGAAGCTTTTTACACCTAAGCACACACAAACCTATAGAAAGGCAGCTGCAATTTCTACTCCATAGTGTGATTGGTCAGGTTTATTTGTACACTGTATGATTTTATTATTTGGGCACAACATACCATAGTGCCCTATAAAATAAGGGAGAGATTTGGCATTACTGTACCTTTAGACCCTCTGGTTTACCTTTCTAATGTTCCTCCAAGAGGTATGAGCAAACTATTCTTATGGCTGCCAAGTCTATCATTCCTCTGGCTTGGAGACAACCTGCTCCCTCCCCCCTGTCTCTTCCCTTATATGTCTCCCTAAGCCATCAAATCTATATTCTATCCGTTTACAGGTAGCAGATTTTTTTTCTTATTGTTTTTAGTATTCTGCTCTGTAGGCATGAGAAATTGCACTGTAACTTGAAGTTCAGCATGATACAGGCCAAATGTTCTTGTCATACCCTACATCCGAGTTAGGCGCCATTTACGCACCATTGGGATCCAAGCCATTCAGACCAAGTGTTTATGTTTGAAAAGATTTATGAATTGCTTTCTTTTGTATAATAGTGCCCTAGGTGCCCATATATACTATGTCTACCCCTCGTCCTTTTCCCAATTTTAGAGCAATTAAGATAAAAATGACTTGTCTATATAATAGTACCTCATAGATGTTGCCTCTACAAATGATCCCATCTCCAATATAGCTAGACTTGCAAGTACAGGATCTTTCTGCTGGACCGGTATGATTGCATGTGGCAAATTCACTACAGCCACCATTTTTCTGAAAAACAAAGTATGGATTACTATATATGAGGATACATTAAAAATATTGTCACAGGTAAAAAAAATTCAGACTTTCAGTGTTGCCATATTTGCCAACATCTCCAAATACAAAATAATATAATTTTTTGTGTTATTGCGATAAACACAAATGCTCTTAAGCACTGTGCGAAAGAAGGCAGGCAAGGCATGGCACAGGCAAGTCAGCCAATAGCAGTGGTCATTACTGTGG
The DNA here is from genome assembly GCF_029499605.1 of Hyla sarda. Classification (NCBI taxonomy): domain Eukaryota; kingdom Metazoa; phylum Chordata; class Amphibia; order Anura; family Hylidae; genus Hyla; species Hyla sarda. The sequence goes on from NC_079192.1 coordinate 293,647,691, forward strand.
TAAAGGGGAGGAAATGAATAAGGGAGGCAGGATTAAGAGAGCTCAACATGCATGGATTCCAAACCACCTCCTCTTCATGGTAATAACCAGCACAGCCACGGTAGCAGCACTAAGAACTGTGTTGAAACCAAATGAACTACACAATTTCCGCTACTGCTTACAGGGATATAGAAGTGCCTGAAGGGTTTGATTTTGTTAGTATATAAAATTCTGTGATATATATAACTTTCTGACACTTATTCATTTGTATACAAATTTTCCTCTCCAGAATACCTCTTTAAGTATTCAAAAAATGTCACTAAATAAAACGAGTGGTATACTTACAGTTAGGCATGGGTTGACGGGACTGCACTTTTTACCATCTCCACTATATCCTTGCAAACAATTACAGACAGACTGTAGACAAAAATAGAAATATGGTAGGCATTACATATAAGGGTTGTTTATGCAGTCATCAGTTATTACTTTTTTGAGGTTATCCCATACTTGGTCCATTTCAATGTTTTATCCAAAGACATTAAAGTTATCACGTTGTGTATGGATATCATATGTCCATAGGTAAATATGGTCTTATTCAAGAAATAAAATAATTTCTAAATAATAATAATAAATAAATATTTTAGAAATGGAAAGAGTAAAAGAGTTTCTAAAGCAAATATAAAATGGCTCCAGCAACCTTAACCATGGCTTTCATACTTTGTTATCAACATGCAAAATACAGTATGCCCACTTACACTTACACATGCCAAATATTACAATTCATAGTATGGGGGCAATATTTATCTCTGTATACTGTTTCTTTTTGAGTACAATAAATCATGTACAGAGTTACAGATTGTAGTGCCTGCCAATGTAATCATGGCACTTGATTATCATAGTGTCCTTGGCCAGGTGGAAGTATGCATGGGCCACTACATGTTAGCATATTGTGCCATGCAGTCTGACAGCTGGTACACCAACAGCATAGTAAGCCACCACTATCGGCCACAAAGTATCCTAGTAGCTGCCAGCTGTAGGCAATCTGAACCCACAAAGTATATCTACTGTATATATATAAAAATATATGTGTGTATGAATGTGTGTTCCAGCATTACTTTCAAATGGTTGGAGATATTTTGATGAAACTTGGTGCACATGTTACTTTTATGTCAACTGAAAACATATAGCCCACCCTCACAAATGGGGAAATAGGGGTGGGTTAAACCAACATTGTGTGGGTGCATGCTGATTGAGCCTGGATCAAGGCTTGGCAGCATCAAAAATGGAAAAGATCCAGCAGCACTCCAAATCAGATTAATCCCATCACGTAGTGACTTTATTTATCATCAAGTGTACAAGCGACATTTTGGCTGCCTCTCACAGCCATTATCAAGCCTTGATCAAGGCTTGATAATGGTTGCGAGAGGCAGCCAAAAGGTCGCTTGTACACTTGATGATGAATTAAGATACTACGTGATAGATCTGATGAGAAGTGCTACTGGATCTTTTCCTATATATATATATATATATATATATATATATATATATTTCCGTATGGTGGTATTATCCAGTCACTATGTGGTGGTAATGGTAGTAATGTGGCACAATTATTTGTCCCTTGTATAGTGGTGTTATTGCTGATATTGGTCTGTATATAGTGGCTTTTATTTGATAAAAATGTTATGGTATGATTTTTTCACTGCAGTGGTAATACGTTATCCTGGTGTGAAGGTATTATTTTATTTTAAACAGCATCCCTTGGTTGGGGGACGCAATACCTTGCCTTGCCCCATACAGTTTTAAATAAATTAAATAAGTTATACTAAATCTTTTCTCACACAACTATATATCAATATGCTCAGATACTTGGACTGCATATTTAGTGTGACAAATTCCCTTTAGTGGATGGGGCCAACAAGGGTTCCCTAGCAGCCTTTATGGTATTTACCTCCTGGGATCTTATATTTTTTACAGTTAATAAAATGTATGACTACACTTTACCTTGTTTGGACCAGTTTTGGTACACTCAGCGAATTGATCACACCCGCCATTATTCACAACGCATGGATCGATCTCTGTAGAACAACAACATCTTAGACACTAATACAGAATAAAACAAGTCATTTTTCTGAACAAACTTACATGATTCCTAGTATTTTATATTTAATATTAAATTAAAACCTTCACACCCCCTCCCATAGACTTGCATTGAGGGGCATGGCCATGACGTCACGATGGGGCGTTGTCAACCTCCGCAGTGCGAAAACAGCATTTGGAACATTTAGTTCCAAATGCTGGCCAGTGGATTATCCCTTTAAATCCCACTCCTCTCCAGCACACAGGTTTACAGTCTGTGAATGATGATGTGGCCTTAGACGTTACATTCTGTATTTACTAGTATCATGGTTTAGCGCTGAACACTAATGCCAGTAGTGCTGCACACGGCCAATGGGCAGAGGTCAATGTCTGTATGATAGCTGATTGTGGCAAAGAAAACTCCAAAGTATGTGTGCTGGATTGTGGGGGGTTTGAATTGGCCAGTATTGAGTGTGTGTTTTTTTGTCATTAAAATAACATGTGGATATTTTTTTGCCTAAGGAACCAGAATACGGGTATGTATTTCTTTAGTTTTTGTATTTCTTTAGTTTTTTTTTTCAGCAGCTAATAAGTACTTGAAGGATTAAGATTTTTTAATAGAAGTAATTAAAAAATCTGTTTAACTTTCTGGCACAAGTTGATAAAAAAAAAAAAAAAAAAAGTTTTCCACCGGAGTACCCCTTTGATATATTCCAATAAAGAAAAATACATACCTAAACAAACTATCCCATCTCCAGTGTACCCTGCCTTACAAATGCACATCCGGTTTCCGGGAGTTGTTTTTCGACATTCTGCATTTGCCGAACAACCCCCATTGCTCACTGCACAGGCATCAATAGCTGAAATATATAAGTATGATGTTACACAAACTGAAGACATTAAGTGACACATAATGTGTGTTTTATACTTTGCAGGAGGTAGAATACACTGTGACCATCATATATGTAAATTATACCTGTGCACATTGTGCCATTTCCTTCAAATCCAGAGGCGCACTGACAGTAAGCAGGGCCATCTTCTTTAGGAAGACAGCTGAAGAAACAAATATAAATATCAATATACAGCAGATCAGTCCAAAATTCTGCAATCAGTCTTTTTTGTCTGGTCAGATCCAGCTAAATAAATGGAAACCAAACGGACCCCATTAAAGTAAATGGAATTCCGTCAGTGTCTGTTGTGCAAGGGACCATCTGACTCTGTTTTCTGGCCCAGAATAAAGCCTCCAAACCAATGTGAACAAGACCTTAAGCTATTCCATGCTCAGGGCTGGTGTTAGGGAGGGGCAACCTGAGCAATTGCCTAGGGACCCCATCCAAAAGGGGGCCACCTGAGCATCTTTAGGTCCATATTCACAATACTGCATTTTGCTGCAATTTGCGCAAAATCACTGTAAATTTTTTGCCATGATTTTGAGCAAATCTCAGCAAATTACAGTATTGTAAATATAGCCCGAAAGCTGTCCGGGCTGAATAGAGCTGATAGACAGCACACACACTTACTTTGGATCTACTAGGACCTGTGATAACATCATGAGGAGTCCTAGCCTATAGTCATCACAGGTCCTGGCAGATCCAATGTAAATGTGTGTGTCTACATAGGACATAAAAAAGTAGAAAAAGAGACAGCATGTCAATAGAAATATTCAATTACAGCTCATATATTGCTGCCTAACCAGTAAAGAACCAATAAAATAAATTGTGTGGGGTTTCATTTAATATTGAATCCCTTAAAGACACATCCAGGTTTAATTTTAGCTTTTTCGTTTTTTCCTCCTCACCTTCTGAGACCCATAACTCTTTTATATTTCCATCCATACCCATATTAAAGGGGTACTCCGGTGAAAACCTTTTTTCTTTTAAATCAACTGGTGGCAGAAAGTTAAACAGATTTGTAAATTACTTCTATTAAAAAATCTTAATCCTTCCAGTACCTATTAGCTGCTGAATGCTACAGAGGAAATTCCTTTCTTTTTGGAACACTGATGACATCACAAGCACAGTGCTCTCTGCTGACATCTCTGTCCATTTTAGCAACCATGCATAGCAGAGGTATGCTAAGGGCAGCATGGTGGCACAGTGGTTAGCACTGCTGCCTTGCAGTGCTGGGGACTTGGGTTCAAATCCCACTAAGGGCAACAATAAATAAAGCATTATTTTTATTATAGTAACGTCAGCAGAGAGAACTGTGCTCGTGATGTCATCAGAGTGCATTCCAAAAAGAAAAGAATTTCCTCTGTAGTATTCAGCAGCTAATAAGCACAGGAAGGATTAAGATTTTTTAATAGAAGTAATTTACAAATCTGTTTAACTTTCTGCCACCAGTTGATTTAAAAGAAAAAAAGTTTTCACCGGAGTACCCCTTTAAGGTTTGTTATTTGCGGGACCAATGGTACTTTGTAATTACACCTTTCATTGAAATTTTGACATTTTTGATAGTAAAACTGCACTTTACGGTAAAACAGACATGTTTTCGTTATATTGTAGGTCAATACAATTAAATTATACCCATTGTTACATGATTTACTACTAATGTACTACTTTAACTAAATTAGTATATTTAAAATTGACATTTTTTGACCCCTCTAACTCTCTCATTTTTCCGTATACAGGGTATGAGGGTCTTTTTTTGCACCGTGATCTGTAGTTTTTATTGGTTCCACTTCTGCGAATATGTGACTTTTTGATCACTTTTTACTTCATTTTTCTGTCTGCGATGTGATGTTACCAAAAAGCAGCAATTTTGGACTACTTTTTTTTTTTTTTTTTACGTGTACGCCGTTTACCATACTGGATAATTTACATTATATTTAATTTTAATCGAGTATTATTGCGATATTGGTAACACCAGGGGAGTGGTGGAAGGTAAGTTAAAGTTTATTTTTTGTATTCTGGCAGCATAGTGGATACATTTTTTTTTTTACTGAAGTTCTCCTTCAGGGTACATTCACAAGCTTGTAAAAAGGCATCAATCATTTTAACACAAAATCAACGGCGAAACCCCCCAAAAAATTATTTGTGGGACAAAATAGAAAAAAAATAAAACCCTGCAATTTTGTAATTTTTAGCAGCTTCGGATTCTACACAGGGCAGTTTTTGGTAAAAATGATACTTTATATTTATTCTGTAGGTCCATACGGTTACAAGGATACCCTATATATATTCCGTAGGTTTCATTTTATTGTACTACTTTAAAAAAATATATGACTACATGCACCAAGATTAGTATGTTTATAATTGTCATCTTCTGACCTCTATAACTTATCTATTTTTCTGCATACGGGCTATATGAGGGCTGATTTTTTTGCGCCATGGTCATGTAGTTTTTATCGGTACCATTTTTGCTTTGATTGGACATTTTCATAGCTTTTTAGACTTTTTTTTAGGGTATACAAAATGACCAAAAATAAACAATTTTGGACTTTGTTATTTTTTCTACGTATACGCCATTGACCGCGCTGTTTAATTAAAATAAAATTATAATTTTATAGTTTGGTAATTTACGCACGGGGCGATACCACATATGTTTATGATTCAAATTTTTATTAGAGAAGGGGTTAATTCACATTTATTAACTTATTTTTTTGTAAACTTTTTTTACACCATTTTTTATTCCCCATAGAGGACTATTACATGCAATCTTCTGATTGCACACACTGTTCAATGCTATGCCATAGCATAGCATTGATCAGTGTTATCTGCGCTCGATTGCTCCAGCCTGTGGTGGTCCCGATCAGCTACACTGAGCTGCCGGGAATGCTTTTTGCTTTATTTTAGATGCTGCTAATTGATTAATGCCGGGCATCACCACGATCTGTGATGTCTGGCATTAGACAGGGTTCTGGCCATTGATAGCCGCCGGGACCACCCCGCTATGAAGCGGGGTCACAAGCTGACCCCGTGTCATAGCAGGGAAGCGGGTGCTTAAGAGGTTAAACAGAAAATATTCATTATAGATCTTAGATTTGGACCCTATGATACGTTTGGTTTGTGTTATGGCCTGTGATGCATTTCCGACAATGGGGATCTCAAGCGGTATTTATTTGGTGCATGATCAGTAGCCTAGAACTGTGTATTCTGTATCGTATCACTAAACAAAGGAAACCAGGAGGGGGAAAGTTTAGGAGGATGATGACCGGTTACCTATCTGTTTTCAATCTGTTTTTTGGTATAAAATATGCAACACTCAATACAACAGGCTGGAAACAATACAGTAGTGTGAATACAGGCATAAAGAGGTGTCAGCTGTAGAGCATTATAATGCTATAAGAGGCACAACGAGGACATTACTACACAGTAAGGAGCATAAAGGGGGCATGATTACAGTATGGGGCACTAAGAGGAGAACTATTACTGTGTGTGAAATAAAATGAGCGCTGTTACTAATAGTCAGCGCACACACTAAAACGGTCATCTTCTCAGTGTTGCCTATTGCTGTAAAAAGAACAAAATGTGACACTATTAGTCTCGGGCTACTTCGCAACTTTGCTTGTAAAAGGGGTTGCGTGGTCAAAGATCGCCATGTTGTGCTCCCTTTATTGTTCTGAATCTCTAATGTAAGAAACTGTGGTCACATGTAGAGAAATCCAGAACAAATCAGTTCTTGCTCTTAAGGGTGTCTATTTAACTCTTAAAATGGCACCATAAAATGTATAAGTTTCCTGTCACCCTGTGGTTTCCTGTGACCATGCATTTTATGATGCCCTTTTAAAGGGGTACTCCACTGGAAAACATTTTCTTTTAAATCAACTGGTGCCAGAAAGTTAAGCAGATTTGTAAATTACTTCTATTAAAAAAATCCCAATCCTTACAGTACTTATCAGCTGCTGTATAATGTACAGGAATTTCTTTTATTTTTGAATTTCCTTTCTGCCTGACCACAAGTGCGCTCTGCTGACACCTCTGTCCATGTCAGGAACTGTCCAGAGCAAGAGAGGTTTGCTATAGGGATTTGCTCCTTCTCTGGGCAGTTCCTAAAATGGAGAGAGGTGTCAGAAGAGAGCACTTGTGGTCAGGTAGAAAGGAAATTCAAAAAGAAAAGAACTTACTGTGTATTATACAGCAGCTGATAAGTACTGTAAGGATTGGGATTTTTTAATAGAAGTAATTTACAAATCTGTTTATCTTTCTGGCACCAGTTGATTTAAAAAAAAAAATGTTTTCCAGTGGAGTACCCCTTTAAGCGTTTAATAAAGCACCTAAAGAGAAGAACTGATTTGCGCTGGATTGCTTTACATGTCTCATCACAAGGTGCTGTTGCTCCACAGTTATCTGTGCACTTCATTCTTGCAGAGAGGGGGAGCTGAGCTGATTTGCACTGCTGTTACACTAAATGGGGTCATGTTGTGCCCCCAAATACTTGAAGCCAGAAAGTCATCCTGGATGAATTATTACATTTGTCATGTTGTAGTCACAATCACTTTGTGGGTTGCAGAGCAATCCCATTTACTCACTCAGGTAGCCAGGCTTAGTGCTCTCTGGCCCTTTATCAATGAGCGCTTTTCTCTTCAAGTTGACTCATGGGAGCATTAATTGGTTAAAGAACGCATCAGTTCGAGCAAGATGCTCACTGGACAGCAACATAGGAAACTGAATAAATGCACCCCTTCTCTGTCTTACAAGGTGGCATCCTTGGTGGCCACCTACCCTGCCTACCCTTCGTCCCAGCCATCTGTGCATCCATACCACTTATTACAAAGGAAAGGTGGTGTTTCTGTCTGAAGAATACAGCTATCACAGCTGCATTAAAGGGTGTGCTAGGCTATCTTCACAAGTCGCATAGAGAATGAATGGAGCTACAGCTGAGCAGGCATATCCACTTGAAGCACACGGGACCACTATTTCATGATTGTTAAAGGTCCCAGCTATTGGACCCCCCACTCATCAGATGCTAAGTTTTAATCTTGGGATAACACCTTTAAGGATTAAACCCATAATAGTAGCATGAATTAAGTCTAATGATGATTTATTAACAAGGGGCTTTCATACTTTATTGCCTAAAATAACTGACATTCATTCACGTTTCACAACAGGCAGTACATACTTTGCACTTGTGTGGCAGATTTTATTGCATTTATCTTCTGTGATTGCTGGAAAACATAAAAAAGTCAAGAATTAGATTAAATATAATACATCCATTAAAAGTCTTAAATATAAGAGCATGTTCATCACTGAGCACCATCTTACAGTTTATATATAAACGAAAAATAGTAATATGGTATTATCTGTATTGTGCTCATACAACCTTTACAAGTATATAGTTTGTTTTAGAAACAGACAGCAAGCTTAATGAGGGTCATTTATCAATGTTTGCTTATGTATTCTTTTTTTTAGTAATTTTTTCCTTACTTTTGTTTTGCTTATGTGTGACTTATTTATCACCTGGTTTCAGCCTGTTGATAATTTTCTTTCACGTAAGCAATTTTTCCTTTTTTACTTTGGTAGTGGCTTTTTCTGCTCCATGTTTGAGCTGGATTAAATTTAATCAATTTTTAACCCTGTCGCTTTTCAGTCAAAATGTTGCACGAAAAATCACGTAGTCGCAGTTGCGACAATTTTGCGACAATTATAGTAAAGAAAACCTGACTAAACCCGTTGATAAATGTCCATAATTGACTTTCAATTCTAACAGCTTCCATGAGATCTTGGGTTCATCCTGTGTTCATCCTAATGTTCCTACACCCAATTATTGGTCGGTCTCTACTATTACAGACATAACAGTGGACTCTCAGGGCTGTTATAGGATTTCCTTTAGGTCTTAAAGGGGTATTCCAGGCAAAAACTTTTTTTATATATCAACTGGCTCCGGAAAGTTAAAAAGATTTGTAAATTACTTCTATTAAAAAATCTTAATCCTTCCAATAGTTATTAGCTTCTGAAATTTTCTGTCTAACTGCTCAATGATGATGTCACGTCCCGGGAGCTGTGCATGATGGGAGAATATCCCCATAGGAACTGCACAGCTCCCGGGACGTGAGTCATCAGAAAGCAGTTAGACAGAAAACAGCAACTCAACTTCAGAAGCTAATAACTATTGGAAGGATTAAGATTTTTTAATAGAAGTTATTTACAAATCTGTTTAACTTTCCAGAGCCAGTTGATATATATAAAAAAAGTTTTGGCCTGGAATACCCCTTTAACCCCTTAACGACGCAGGACGTATATTTACGTCCTGCGCCGGCTCCCGCGATATGAAGCGGGATCGCGCCGCGATCCCGCATCATATCGCGTCGGTCCCGGCGCTAATCAACGGCCGGGACCGGCGGCTAATACCACACATCGCTGATCGCGGCGATGTGCGGTATTAACCCTTTAGAAGCGGCAGTCAAAGCTGACCGCCGCTTCTAAAGTGAAACTGAAAGTATCCCGGCTGCTCAGTCGGGCTGTTTGGGACCGCCGCGGTGAAATCGCGGCGTCCCGAACAGCTGATCGGACACCGGGAGGGCCCCTACCTGCCTCCTCGGTGTCCGATCGACGAATGACTGCTCCGTGCCTGAGATCCAGGCAGGAGCAGTCAAGCGCCGATAATGCTGATCACAGGCGTGTTAATACACGCCTGTGATCAGGATGAGAGATCAGTGTGTGCAGTGTTATAGGTCCCTATGGGACCTATAACACTGCAAAAAAAAAGTGTTAATAAAGGTCATTTAACCCCTTCCCTAATAAAAGTTTGAATCACCCCCCTTTTCCCATAAAAAAATAAAACAGTGTAAAAAAATAAATAAATAAACATATGTGATATTGCCGCGTGCGTAAATGTCCGAACTATAAAAATATATCATTAATTAAGCCGTACGGTCAATGGCGTACGCGCAAAAAAATTCCAAAGTCCAAAAAAGCGTATTTTGGTCACTTTTTATAACATTAAAAAATGAATAAAATGTGATCAAAAAGTCCGATCAAAACAAAAATCATACCAATAAAAACTTCAGATCACTGCGCAAAAAATGAGTCCTCATACCGCCCCATACGTCGAAAAATAAAAAAGTTATAGGGGTCAGAAGATGACATTTTAAAAGTTTTCCTGCATGTAGTTATGATTTTTTCCAGAAGTGCGACAAAATCAAACCTATATAAGTAGGGTATCATTTTAACCGTATGGACCTACAGAATAATGATAAGGTGTCATTTTTACCGAAATATGCACTGCGTAGAAACGGAAGCCCCCAAAAGTTACAAAATGGCGTTTTTTTTTTTCGATTTTGTCGCACAATGATTTTTTTTTCCGTTTCGCCGTGCATTTTTGGGTAAAATGACTAATGTCACTGCAAAGTAGAATTGGCGACGCAAAAAATAAGCCATAATATGGATTTTTAGGTGGAAAATTGAAAGGGTTATGATTTTTAAAAGGTAAGGAGGAAAAAACGAAAGTGCAAAAACGGAAAAACCCTGAGTCCTTAAGGGGTTAAGTGGGGTGTGGAGTCTAAGGGCCCCCTTGACTAATCGACTTTGCTGTAAGGTATTCCCTGAGTAGTCTCTTAGAGAAGCAGCTGGTAATTTTCTAAATGGTTTAATGCCCTTGACGAGGCATGTAGTACACTAAAAGAGGCAGATAGTTCTGTTAGGGAGAATCGGAAATATTGTCATAGCATATAGGCTCAGGTGAGAACATCAGGACCAGTAAGACTGGTCATGAACATTTTCCCTTTAAATCTAAGAGGATGCAGAGAGGAATATAGAATGGAACAACATGAAGGAGTATGAGGCAGCAGCCATGGACCATGTAGCATTTAAATATTACAGGGAAATAGAGGGCAAGGTGTATATCAGTCATGGAATTTTCTAAGTTTACATTTTATTCAACATTATTGGTTTGGAGCCTGAATTACACATGGATGTACAGTGGAGCAAAAAAGTATTTAGTCAGCCACCAATTGTGCAAGTTCTCCCACTTAAAAAGATGAGAGAGGCCTGTAATTTTCATCATAGGCATACCTCAACTATGAGAGACAGAATGAGAAAAAAAAAATCCATAAAATCACATTGTCTGATTTTTAAAGAATAACAAAAGTTCATCTCAATACTTTGTTATACACCCTTTGTTGGCAATGACAGAGGTCAAATGTTTTCTGTAAGTCTTCACAAGGTTTTTGGATGCAACTCAGCATTCTTTCTCCTCCAAACATGACGAGTTGAGTTTTTACCAAAAATTGGTTTCATCTGACCATATGACATTCTCCCAATACTCTTCTGGATCATCCAAATGCTCTCTAGCAAACTTCAGACGGGCCTGGACATGTACTGACTTAAGTAGGGGGACACGTCTGGCACTGCATGATTTAAGTCCCTGGCGACGTAGTGTGTTACTGAAGGTAGCCTTTGTTACTTTGATCCCAGCTCTCTGCAGGTTATTCACTAGGTCCCCCTGTGTGGTTCTGGGATTTTTGCTCATTGTTCTTGTGATCATTTTGACACCATGGGGTGGAGCTCCAGATTAGGGAGATTATCAGTGGTCTTTTATGTCTTCCATTTTCTTATAATTGCTCCCACAGTTGATTTCTTCAGACCAAGCTGCTTGCTTATGGCAGATTCAGTCTTCCCAGCCTGGTTAAGGTCTACAATTTTGTTTCTGGTGTCCTTCGCCAGCTCTTTGGTTTTTGCCATAGTGGAGCTTGAAGTGTGACTTTTTGAGGTTTTGGACAGGTGTCTTTTATACTAATAATGAGTTCAAACAGGTGTCATTAATACAGGTAACGAGCGGAGGACAGAGGAGACTCTTAAAGAAGAAGTTACAGACAATGTGATTTTATGGATTTTTTTTCTCATTATGTCTCTCATAGTTGAGGTATACCTATGATGAAAATTACAGGCCTCTCATCTTTTTAAGTGGGAGAACTTGCACAATTGGTGGCTGACTAAATACTTTTTTTTTGCCCCACTGTAGTATGAGATGTAATGTGTTTAGAAAGGAACAACAATAGGGGAAATATTTTTGTCATCAGAAAACCATTGCCATTGTGCCTTTATTTAACTCCCAAAATTAAATGGACGGATCTTACTGAAGCTGACAGTATAAGAGTTGACAGACTAATTCTGATCAAAGTCAAGTTTAAACTGGGCTTACTTTGTGGATCAGCCAACATTCTCATCTCAAATACTGTTCCCTGGTTCATGATGGCTAAAGTGGAAATATTGTGGCAGGTGTCTCATTCAGATTTTGGCACCATTTATCATATGATAGAACTCAAAGGCCACACAGCAGAGGTGACTATCTTAATATAGTTTAAAGTGACCCTGTTGGATGTCTGCTAGAGCACAGAGAGACACATGGTACCTTTCTTATATCCGTCGGGGGTTCCATAATATATAATAATGTTTTTTCCCCTGGAGCCAAGTGCCAAAGAGGCATCCCCAAGCCCTTGAAGTGCTGGGGGCTGGAACGCCTCCTTGCACTCTTTCCCATCCCTGTTACTTCTTGATTGACAGTCAGCTGTAAGCCAAGCTTTGTTTTCAAATCTCACACCTGTTCACAACTTGTTCGCACAGTACAGGAAAAAGATTTGGAAACAAGGCTCTGCACTGGAAACATAGGCCTGACAGCATGAAGAGTGGAAGGGGAAGAGAGAAGGCATTCCAGCCCACAGTACTTCAGCACTTGGCATAGAATAAAATATTTTTTTTATGTCATGGAAGAGCAGACAGATGTTCAAAAGGTAACAATTGCGTCCGTGCCCTAACAGCTAGAACACAAATTGCAGCTGACAGACTCTCTTTATGGTTATCATATGTGGCCCTTGGGGGAGATTCATCAAGACCCCTGCTGAGAAAAAGTTGCCCAGAGCAACCAATCAGATTGCTTCTTTCATATATCAGAGGCATTTTCAAAAATAAAAGAAGCAATCTAATTGGTTGGGCAACTGGACAACTTTTTCTCTACACAGGTTTTGACCAATCTCTCTCCATGAGTCTAGCTAGTGATCTACTATGAAGACTAACTCTCCTCTAGATCTGCATACTTCTTTCTAGGGAGCACTGCCTTGCTTTTAGGTTTCAGTTAGAAAAATACTACTCCCTGAGAATGATATACTAGAGCACATCCAAGAACCAATATCAATAAATACTCCCATTCTCCAGTTGTTGTACGCAATACATAATCTGCACATCTTGAAGTTAACCCTATAGACCATCAAAGGGTGAAAGATGAACATACCTGTGTCACATTTAACACCTCTCCAGCCAACGTTACATTGACAAGTCCCATCACCGGTAATTCCTTCATTGCATTTTCCATTGACACAAGTACATTCTGAATACAATAATAAATCTGTTATTAACATGAGAAACAGCACTGCATATATGTAATGCTTCTGCCATTTGGCTAGGACTCGGTAACAAACTGGTTTCTAAATTATAAAGTATAAAAGCTTTGGTTGTTCAAAAATCTTTACTGGATTCTGCACTAATAAGTAGCCATGAGTAAATGTGGTTCTCACATTTTGGATATTATTTATACAATATATTTTTGTCACATTTCTATATGGTTAGTTTAGCTTGACAAACTATCAAAGCTACTAACATATCGATTAATTACTTGGTGTATTCCTGTATTTTGGCTTCCCTTATGCTTCCCTTCACTTGGCTGACAGCTATCTAATATGTATGGCCAGTGTAAGCCTTAGGGTAGGGTCACACGTAACGGATCCACCGGACCCGACCCATATTGTGCCTCCTGCTGTTACCGAACGCACCCGCCCCCCATTGCCTCGCTCTGGAAATCTGTCGCTCTGAGCAGCCACTCCGGGGGCCTGCAAGTCGCCGAGTGCACTAAGACATCCCGAAGCAACCGGTACACTCGGCGCTCAGAGTGGCGGATTGCTGCTGCGACAGGCCAAGGGGTGGGGCGATGGAGAGAGGGTGCGTTCATCAATAGCAGGAGGCACATTATGGGTCAGGTAACAGGCGAATCCGCAGCGATAAACACGCTGTGGATCCATTAGGTGTGGCCCCACCCTTAGGGAACAGGATCTGCTGCATATTTCTGCAGCATACTTTGTTCAGCTGATTTTGCTATCCATTAACTTCAATGGGTAGCAAAATCAGCTGCAAAAAATATGCAGCAGATCCTGTACGTGTGAACGTACCCTTAAAGTGGTTTTCCCTTCTGACAGATAGAGGATAACTAGCTGATCATTGGGACCTCTGCATCCCCAGCAATCTTGATTCATTCTCTAGGGGTGCATTGTAAGAATATTTCTTGTCTTTCCATCCCTAGAGTAGCTCTAGTGGGAGTACCTTGATCACAACGCGTCCCATATTTCCCTTTAACACAGGTTTCACATGCAGTTCCAGTATATCCCTCTTCACACTGGCACACTCCAGTAGCATTAACGCCATCCATGCATACTCCATTTCCAAAGCATGGATTTCCAGCTTTCCCAGGACAGGATAGACACTGCTGACCAAAGAATCCTGAGCAACACTCTTTAGTCTACAAAACAAAGAACAAAATGGTTAACAATTTCAATAATACACTTTTAGCTGTGTAGGACTGGGATGCCAAAGGGCCATCAATATAATTGATTCAGGAGGCCCATCCCCCAGGTACAGTCCATTAAATATTACCTGATTATGATTGAATGGGTACAAAGGCAATGAATGTATGATCACCATAATGTAATAGTAAGGCTTGGTGTAACTACTATCTAAAGCCCTTGTGATACTTTTCTGTCAAGGGTTGGTAAAGAGTTAGCCCCTCAATATTTCAGGCAATTTTACCTTCATTTAAGAGCAATTCATCTTTTATTTTTCTGTCAACAAAACCATATGGGGCTTGTTTTTTGCTGGACCTGTTGTATTTTTGAATGACAACTATCATTTTACCAAATAATGTATTGTGAAAGCAATGTATTGTGGTACACTTGAGTGAAGAGGCCCCTTGCAGCAAGAAGCTAAGAGGTAAGAACAGAGGGCATCTGGTGTCACTGGGAGCTCAGGAGGGGGGTCCATTAAGGGAGAAATGGGCCTGCTGCAACAATGCCTCAAGGCGCAAGTGCCACTTGTACAGCCAGTCTGCCACTTAGACACAGTGAGTGACTAGGTCTTAGCTAAAACTAGAGAGGGACCTACCACTGGGGGATTCACTGCGAGCTAGTCTGAGACTAATTTTCTAGTTATTCTCACTAAGCATTATTAGAAAAGGGCACATGCCCATCTTGTATGTATGATATTCAGAACATATACTAAACAGCCAAACTAGTAATAAAAAGCTCCACTTACAATCACAGTTTTAGCACAGCTGGACTGGCATCCAATGAAGATGAATCTCTTCCCCAAGCTGTACTTTGTGTATATACATGCCTTCTTTGCACTGACCTAAAAAAAATGGTACTATTAACCACAAAGCAACTGGGCTCATATGTGTAATGTGTTGCTGGTGAGCATTGACATTTTCAGTGTCCTTACCATAGGTTGCATATTTTTGTCACAGACAGGGGATAATGTGCAGTCGCCACATTTGCTCTACAAAAAATATATCACATTTATTCAGTTACATTGAAATACATTTAAATTTCCATAAAGAAAAAGCCAAAATGTACATTTTCGTTTAAAATTTGAAGGCTCATTACACTAAGCAGGGAGCAATATGGGGCATTCTAGCTAAGTGGGAGCACTAAGAGGCATTATTACTGAGCTGTTGGCTCAGTTATTGTGTGGAGGGGTGCACTTTTACTATGTGTGGATGTATCATTACTCGGGGCTCCATTGTACAGGAAACAAGGGGTGGGCATCAAACTCTGCAGAGATGCATTGGGGCCAAGAGACTATGTCATGATGGTCTCGGCCGGATGGAGAAGAAAAGGAAAGTTAGGGAAGATGCCACACGTGTGTCACTGGAATTTTTGTGCAATCTGATTCCATTCAATGGGTGGCCCAGCAATCCAAAAAGCAAAAAAAAGTGCATTCAGAAATGTGCCAAGTTCATCATACGTTGTGGGTAACTATTTTAAATATTGTACATTTGATAACAAGTAATCACTGGACTGTTCAGGCAGCCGTTAACTTTCATCATTGTTGGTAGCATATCATCCATTTATACGTAGTGATAGGTTGCAGAGGAATGATGATGCTGCGGCATGCATATTCCCAGAGATCACATGACAAACGAACATTTCTCGATTGTCATCGGAATCCTGGGTCTATTACGCAGGGCATTTATGGGCCCATTTGGACCTTCTCTTTTGGCTTTTTAAATGGTGGCCTTCTTAAGTCACAGTGTGGAAATATTATAGCATATTTACAAATGTAGGGGTAGGGTGATGTATCTTTGGGTACAAGTTTCATTATATAGTAATATCCAGAGATGTACCCTAATCAGGTATTATATATATGCCTGCGCCAATTTT
This sequence comes from Hyla sarda, assembly GCF_029499605.1. Taxonomy (NCBI): domain Eukaryota; kingdom Metazoa; phylum Chordata; class Amphibia; order Anura; family Hylidae; genus Hyla; species Hyla sarda. The sequence goes on from NC_079192.1 coordinate 293,664,105, forward strand.
TTTTAAAAGTTTTATTGCTACGTGGTCCACAAGTTAGACACCAAGAAAATAGTGAGGAGTTGAAGAACTTAGTTAGTGTACGTACATGGGTGTATGGAGATAAAAATAACTCTCTTGCATATTCTGGTATTTGGTTTGTAATAGTCACAGTGACAATGTAGCTGGAAACTATTGTTGGCATGGTATAAATCAATCTATTTTTATTAGTACCAGGACCAGACAGTTATTATGAGGTGACAATGAGCAGGTCCAGCTATATACATAGTTCCTTTCATTAAAATTTAGATTAAAGGTGTCTTTAAATAGCTCATCGGTTAGATACAGAGTTAAGTATGTAAACAAAGGCTCCAGTGTCTGTTCTCACTATGGAGAGAACAGGGAGGATTAGTAATAGAACAATGCTGTGTCTGGATTGTATCTTCAGTTTTAGTCATGAAGCTAATAATAAATACTTCTTATTATATTAATATCAACAGACACCTTGCATCAGTATCCATCAATGATGATGATGGCCAGGTCTCCTATCAGAGATTTAAAGCTGATCATAAGAATGTGGGAAGTCCAGTAGGCTAGTCAATAGTGCCCTGCCAGCAGATTTTTTGGAGAACAATAAAGAAGGTTGCCCATACCTAGTACCTGACCTACATTTATCAAATTACTTGTTGGAAACCAAGAGGCCCCTATGTGCTTCTTGCTTAGTTCCTTTTGCTGCTTGCATTCATCTATGGGTTACAGTGTTATCTTTTGGATAAAATGATTAGCAAAATAACACCATGGATTTTAACATTATAACATGAGAATGAAGAAAGCAAGCTCCAGCTCGGCACAGGTAAATGCGGCTTTATTCACATCAACGAGGCAACAGGTACAGAGAAGAAGTGACGCGTTTCGGCCATGTGCTGGCCTTAGTCGACTAAGGCCAGCACCTGGCCGAAACGCGTCACTTCCTCTCTGTACCTGTTGCCTCGTTGATGTGAATAAAGCCGCATTTACCTGTGCCGAGCTGGAGCTTGCTTTCTTAATTTCCATTGTTCTGGGTGAGGTCCACACCTTCTCCTTGCTTGGGATCCAGACCAGGGATAGAGCCGGAAACCTTCTCTACTATTTCACATTATAACATGAGCTAACATAACTTAGAATGTATCATTACCAGACCAAAAGTAGTATCATTCATGTCACATCTGTTCTTCTGAATTTCCAAAACTTTCCCTATTCCATGGATGACTCCTTTGTCGGTTGCTGCATTGGTGTAGTTTATTGGAGCATCATTAACATAAAGCTGGACGGAAAAATGAAGGTTCAGTATTATGGAACATAATAATACAATAAAGCAACAAGACTTTTTGTAGCATAGGTAGCAGTGTGAATAAATGGACATGTGTTACCTTACCCCTTGTCTTTAAGGAGTTTCCCTACACATTCGGACACTGTCAGAATATATTATGGAGATTAAGATGTATATATATTATTGGTCAATATATTTTTATACAATGTTTGCTAATTCAATAATATATGTAAGCATTATTCTCAATTTACTTCTATTACCAATTATTCTTTTTTCCCCACTAGGGGTCTTACTTTTACTGAATTTGCTGTCCACTGCCTGTTGTTAGGCTCAGTCAGTCTCTAATATCAGAGACACCATGATAGAAAACAGGAAGTGTTGGATTGGGGAGGTGTCATCATTGGCTCACTGCATTGTACACAGAGCCTGTCTCTGCTTTCAGCCAAAGGATTGTTGATCTGTTTAAGTAGAGTTACCTCCTCTCATCTTATGGCTCTACAAACTGACTGTGCGAGTTTCCTCGGCTGTTAAACTATTATTTTTGTCTGTTAGCCAGCATTTGCCACATCTCATTCATTTCATTTTTTTTTTGCCCCGTATACGGTTTTCACTGTCTGACTCCCGTCAGCTCATTAAAATTAATAAGATACGGGCAGGGTTCGGCTGGGATACGAGAGCGCCCAGTTTTGACGTTTCCCAGTCGGATCTGGTGACCGTATGATTAAAAAGTGATGTGAATGCACCGTCAAAGCATTTAGGTATGAGCTGCTAGTCTGATGCCTGTGTCATCTGTGGTCCCAACACTTAGATTATGGCTGGTAGCCCATTGGTCTACAGTAATGTCAGTATAAGCAGAGTTGCAGATAAGGGACATGCTCCCTACTATAGAGACAAATGCAACAGAAAAAGGGGCAAGAATTATGAAGCCCAGGTCTTTCAATTTGTCACACCATTTAAATAAGTTCTATCCTGTAGGACAATTTATCCCGTATCAATTTACCCCCCACAATCTCCTGCACGGCACCCCGACTCTCCCCAAGAACAGAACGTGTCGACCACAGCACAAAGCACTGGCCGACACGCCTCCTCCATTTATCTCTATGGAGGAGCTGGAGATACAGTGTTTGGGTATTTCCGCCACTTCTATAGAGATACATGGAAGGGGCGTGTCGGCCACCGCTTCGTGCTGTGGTCAACACGTTCCGTTCTTGGGGAGAGCCGGGGTGCCGTGCAGGACGGTCGGACACCCATGAACAGATGCCAAAGGATAGGGGATAAATTGCTCTGCATGATACTTCTTTAAGTAACTTGTGCAGCACTTCGCTACTAGAAAAATAGAGAAGCACCAAAACTGTGAATGCACGCAGCTAAATACACAAGTTCTTACCATATATTTCTTATACATAGGTGAACAACTGGGTAATAGTATTTCTGTCATTGTTGTCATCAGCTAGGTATTGTTATCCTTGAGAACCATATTCTAGAACAGTGTTTTCCAAATCTTCAGCTGCAGTTTTGCAACAGCTGGAGACACACTGTTTGGAAAACACTGTACAAACTTACTATAGATGAGGTGTGTGACTTTATTATTTATTAAAAATCTAAATAAATAAGGAATAATTGACCTTATTTTATCCGTTTTATAAATGTACAGTAAAACCACTTCTTTCAGAAGACCACCCCCTTATCCAGACCAGATTTAATGTAACGGATTTTCAGTTCACCATATTTTTCCTTAAAAAGATCACCCCTATAGAGGGGCACTTTTTAGTGAAATTTTGGTTGGTCTTCTTAAAGAGGTTTCAATGTATATTTTCTGCTTCATTTAAAACATATCCATTCTCCCATGTTTAAAGGGGTACTCCACTGGAAATTTTTTTTTAAATCAACTGGTGCCAGAAAGTTAAACATATTTGTAAATTACTTCTATTTAAAAATCTTAATCCTTCAAGTACTTATCAGCTGCTATATGCTTCATAGGAAGTTATTTTCTTTTTGAATTTCCCTTCTGTCTGACCACAGTGCTCTCTGCTGACACCTCTGTCCATTTTAGGAACTGTCCAGAGTAGGATAGGTTTGCTATGGGGACAGTTCCTGACATGGACAGAGGTGTCAGCGGAGAGCACTTTGGTCACACAGAAAGGAAATTCAAAAAGAAAAGAACTTCCTGAGAAGCATACAGCAGCAGATAAGTACTGGAAGGATTAAGATTTTTAAATAGAAGTAATTTACAAATCTGTGTAACTTTCTGGGACCAGTTGATTTAAAAAACAAAATATGTTTTCCACCGGAGTGAGTACCCCTTTAATCGTACCCTATCTGACTGAATTTCTGTTGTTTGTATTACTGAAAAAACTTTGATGATTTCTTGTTGAGATACAAGGTACAAAGCATGGTCCATCCCTGAAAAAGTTTACAAATAATAATAATAATATATATATTAAAAATAATCTGTAGCTTTACCTGGCCATCATGCATCAAAAATGCAAGTTGAAATGAAGTCCCCAGCATTGTTTGCCGATGCATGCCTTCAAGCATATCATTCTTCATCAGCTGTTGTCCCAGTAGGATATGATATTTTATTGTATCTTCATCCTGAATATGATTCAAATATACTTTTCAGTACCAAAGCTTTTAAATAAATGAACATTAAACAAATACACCAAATCAGGTTTATTATCCTGAATTGTTGCTGTATATGGAAGGGTTAATTCTGTAAATGTGTTTCTATCCTTTTAAACCTGATTACAATGTGAGCCTAATGTTTCTCTATGTCATCTCCATTTTTCTCCTTCTTATCTATCTATTTGAACTGGATATTGTATTAGTGTCAGATGTACTTCCCAGACCTGAAGAACCAAAGAGGGGGGTGTCTTTCTGGAAGTTTTGTGCATCTTAAGTCCATAGAGATGCATGGGATTCGGGGGTATAAAAGCTAGAGATGTCATCATTTGGGGGCCCTGTGGAAGAATGCAATGGAACTGTGCACACGTTCTTTACCAGAAGATGCTCAACTATGGGCATGTGTTGGATTTCCAACAAGTGGGCCCCCTGGACTGTTTGTAAGACTTTATAGCTAAATATGTCTTATAGCTTTATTGCTGTCTACTTCCTTATATCTTGTTGCACTTTTTTAATTCTTTGTATCTTGTTGCACTTTTAGCTTTGTGGACCTCTTTTTTCTTGCAAATCTAATGTAAAACACATCCAGTCTGTGTGCAGAAGGCTTGGACTTCTTTTATTTTCAATGTAAGAAGAAGCTACTTCCTGTCAGTCATATTAGTTGCTATGGAATATAACTAAAATAGGTTCTACATGAGCAAAACCTATAGATCTGTTTCTATATATGTTCACCACCATGTTTTTTTTTTGTTTTTTTTTTGTTTTTTAGCTATCTGACAACTCCTTCTAGAATTAAATTACTGGGACAGATCTACCATTGCAAACACGTCAAAATTCTGGCGTCATTTGAACCAAAAACTCACATGACTTGCGCCACTTTTATTATGCATTTAGGTACTTATGTATACTTAGGATTTAAAAAAATATTGGGTGTGCATCGTTATAGGGTTCCTTTTGACTATATACTTCATGTTTTGAAACCAGATATCATCCCTTGACATATGACTTTTTTCTCTTCATTGTGATTTAGGTACTTTTTAGACACACATGCACCTCATCCAAAAAAGAGTTGTGGCTTTACCAAGCTCCCTCTTTTTTCTCTTCAATTGTGATTTAGATATGTTTTTGATACCCTTGCACCTTATCCAAAAAAGGATTGTGGATTACTGGGAAAATGCATGGTGAGATCTAAAATTGCCATCACGCCCCCTCCCATAGACATGAATGGAGGGGGCTTGGCGTGACGTCACGTCCCCAGTCCCGGAAACCCAGAGGTTTCTGAAACTGGAGATTCAGCACCTGCATTGAATGCAGGTGCTGCAGGGAGATCGCGGGGGGTCTCAGCAGCAGGCCCCCCGCGATCAGAAATCTTATCCCCTATCCTTTGGATAGGGGATAAAGTGTTTTTGCCCGAAATACCCCTTTAAGCCACGATTATGGCTTAAAGTAAGGCAAAATAACAGTTGGTCTAAACTTAGACTACATAGTCTACTCATGTAATAGGTTCAACAAACAGCCTGAGCCACTGTAATAAATCTGGTCCATTAGAAGACTGTCCGTCAAAGTTTGCCCTGCTTAGAATTAGACAGTTTTAGTGAATTGCCCCTAATGGCTAAATTTTTCTATACCTTGAATCTATTGCTATATGCTGTTCCATTTGCATATTCTTTAGACAGCAACAGGACATTTTTTGTAAGCACAGCATCCACATTTTCTATTAACCTATATTTTGTATTATCAGGAGGTCCAGTCTAAGATCACGAAACGTAAAAAAACAATACCAAATCCCCAAACTGCAAAGTTAACTTACCACAGAGGCTGGATATTTATTACGGATATAATTGTTAATAGCATCATTATGAGGTGCAAATACTGTGTAGGAGTCTTCAGATTCGATAAGTTTTGACAAATGATATTCCTAGATAAAATATACACAGTAGGCCTTAATCATTTTGTAACATGAGCCAAGTTGCAGTATAGTAAAAAATAATGATGAGTTTATGAACACACAAAAAAGTCACTCATGCTGGGTATTACTCACAATGATATAGCCACGGAAGATGGAGTAATCCGGCATCTGATCGAGCCTGGTCATGAGATCCGGTAACTGCCCAGCCAAAAGTGGATCAGGGGTCAAGACCTACAAAACATATTAACGTCAGGTTAAGGGTCTATTCACATGTTTAGTATTCTGCACATATTTGAGGCACAAGATTTAAAGCTGCACATTTGAAGCTGTGTTCGATCATTTAGTTTACATTGAAACCTGCAGAAGAAAATATGCAACTTCAAGTCATGTGCATCAAATATGCCTGGGATACTGTACGTGAAAGTAAACCCTAACTTTTTACTTAGTTAAAAAGATAGCATTAGAGTGCTCTCCAAAAAAAAAAAAAACTAAAACAAAACAAAACAAAAAAACAATGATAATAAAGTAAACTCATATTAACAAAAGAAATAAATTAAAAAATAATATTTGACAAGTACATGCAAAACAAATCACACATATATTGATTTGGTATGAAGAATTAAAATAGCCTGAGTGGTATGGCGGAATAACATCAGGGAAATAGTAGCATATTTGTAGAAATATTTACATCTTATTCATTGGAGTTATTCTTTAAAGGAAATTCATCAGCTGCAATTATTATTTTCAAACAGCTGACACTGTTACATAGCTGTTAGGGCACAAAGAGACACATCCATGTCCCTGCTTGACTGGCAGTTTGTCTGCTTGACTACGGAAATTCCAATGCAGCATTACTGGCAATGGGTTTCCGCTTCACAGTGCACACTATGGAATTTTAGTGGCGCCAAATGAATGGTCTTGTCCCTTCTTAAGGCAGAATCCGCTCTGCAGACATTGCCATCTATGGGGGCGGCAATGTCTGCATGATCCTAGTGGCCACACTTAAAAGCATTGTAGCCTAAGGCTAGGTTAACACTACGGAATTTTTCGACCGGAATTTCACTTAGGTCGGAAATTTCGGTGCAGAAGCATTCCATTACTGGCAATGGGATTCTGCTGCACAGTGTGGAATTTCAGCGGCGTATGTTCTGCCACTGATATTCCACTGGCAAAAAATGTACTTGGTTATTTTTCAGGAGGATTCTGTTCAGCAGACATTTCCGTCTATGGGGACAGCAATGACCACTCGCTCGGCGCTGGACACACTTGGAACCTGGCCTAAGGGTTCAGCTTCCAGCACTAAGTCCCATTTCAAAAGCTATTTCCTGCAAACAGGACTCGACTTCCAGCTGACTGTCAATGAACCAGGGTGGGAGGGGGAGGGAGAAGGTGTTTCAGGGCTCAGCCCTTTAGATGCTTGGGAGCACCTCTTTGTACCAGAGAATAAAGGCATTTTTCTACATTACGGAAGCCCAAACAGACATATAAAAGCTACCATGTGTCTCCTTGCACTAACAGCTACCTAACAGTGTCAGCAATTTGGAATGTGAATTGCAGCTGACAGATTCCCTTTCAAAGAAGGTGTTTTCAGGTCTGCTATGTATCAAAAGTTTTGTAACTGCTATGGGCTGGAAAACAACTTTCTATCAGTCACAATAAGACTTGTATACAGAAAATGATTTCCAAAACATATATTAGAAAAAAAAATTGAGTAATTTACCTTGTCAATAAGATGCACAACTCCATTTGTAGCCACTATATCACCAACAACAAAGTTAGCACCATCAATGGTAACATTCTAAAATAAAGGAAATAATGTAATAAAAAGCATTTAGTACATTACAAAGCTTTAAGCAGGCTGCATACATACAATGTTGACTAGGTAACCTCCAAGCTATCATATAACATGAGCAGTCCAATATTTGTCTGACTTATGAGGCCTTGGAACTTACCCCATTTTCTTTAGAAAGTTTAAGAAAATTGCGATTAAGAGAGGTAGCCAATACATCAGATGAAGATAAGTTCTTGATATCATCATATCTGTAGATACCTGATAAAATGTGATGCCTAGAAATAAAAACATGAAACATTTGGGTGAACAAACTCTCAAAGTTTCAGAAATTGTTACTGAACTGCCTTTTTTTTTAAATTAAAGAATAATATACGTATACAGTGGGGCAAAAAAGAATGTAGTCAGCCACCAATTGTGCAAGTTCTTCCACTTAAAAAGATGAGAGAGGCCTGTAATTTTCATCATAGGTATACCTCAACTATGAGAGACATAATGAGAAAAAAAAATCCATAAAATCACATTGTCTGGTTTTTGAAGACTGTATTTGCTAATTATGGTGGAAAATAAGTATTTGGTTACCTACAAACAAGCAAGATTTCTGGCTCCCACAGACCTATAACTTCTTCTTTAAGAGTCTCCTCTGTCCTCTACTCGTTACCTGTATTAATGGCACCTGTCTGAACTCATTATCAGTATAAAAGACACCTGTCCACAACCTCAAAAAGTCACACTCCAAACTCCACTATGGCCAAGACCACAGAGCTGTCGAAGGACACCAGAAACAAAATTGTAGACCTTAACCAGGCTGGGAAGACTGAATTTGCAATAGGCAAGAAGCTTGGTGTGAAGACATCAACTGTGGGAGCAATTATTAGAAAATGGAAGACATACAAGACCACTGATAATCTCACTCGATCTGGATCTCCACGCAAGATCTCACCCCGTGGTGTCAAAATGATCACAAGAATGGTGAGCAAAAATCCCAGAACCACATGGGGGGACCTAGTGAATGGCCTGCAGAGAGCTTGGATCAATGTAACAAAGGCTACCATCAGTAACACACTACGCCAGACGCGTCCCCCTGCATAAGCCAGTACATGTCCGGGCCCGTCTGAAGTTTGCTAGTGAGCATTTGGATGATCCAGAAGAGTATTGGGAGAATTTCATATGGTCAGATGAAACCAAAGTAGAACTTTTTGCCAATAACTCAACTCGTCGTGTTTCCTACTGTGAAGCATGGGGGTGGAAACATCATGCTTTGGGGTTGTTTTTCTACTAAGGGACCAGGACGACTTATCCATATAAAGGAAAGAATGAATGGGGCCATATATCGTGAGATTTTGAGTGAAAACCTCCTTCCATCAGCTGGGGTATTGAAGATGATACATGGCTGGGTCTTTCAGCATGACAATGATCCCAAAACATCACTGCTCTAGAGGAGATCTGCATTGAGGAATGGGCCAAAATACCAGCAACAGTGTCTGAAAACCTTGTGAAGACTTACAGAAAACGTTTGACCTCTGTCATTGCCAACAAATGGTATATAACAAAGTATTTAGATGAACTTTTGTTATTGACCAAATACTTATTTTCCACCATAATTTGCAAATAAATCCTTTAAAAATCAGACAAAGTGATTTTATGGATTTTTTTTTCTCATTATGTCTCTCATAGTTTAGGTATAGCTATGATGAAAATTGCAGGCCTCTCTCAACTTTTTAAGTGGGAGAACTTGCACAATTGATGGCTGACTAAATACTTTTTTGCCCCACTGTATATGAATATATACTTTTAAAAGGGAATTTACCCCCTGTATTTTTTTTATTCTATTTAATGTACACGATTATAGGCATAGCAAATCAGAGGAATAGTTCAGGCAAGATGCATGCCAACAGTTCAGAGAATTGCTGAAAGGGTACCTGCCATTTCTTACATGCTGCTTGAACCACAAGTCATCGGGTGGTGCTATGCAGCTTCTCCGCACCCTAAAAGCCTTGATTAAAAGATCTTACTCTTTTTGGGTATAGGAACAAATCTATCAGTCAAGGCCAGTAAGGCAGAGAGAAGTTTCCAAGGACTGTCCAAATGATTCAAGGTTCAAGCAGCATGAAAGTGATGGCAAGCTCCCAAATCATAATAGGCTGTTGTCTGAAGATGACTTTTATGAGTGTTATAGGTATGAAGTGGTTGGTAAATTTACAGTAAGTGAATTTAAACATGCCTGTTATAAACATATATCTATCTAACTTAAGATAAAATAAAGGAAATAATAGAAGAGCAGACTAGATGGAGCAGGTGTCAGAGCAATAAACCACTGTGACACATTTATTAAAATAAGAATGATTTGCTTACTTTAGTAAGGTAGGTACATTCTCTTTTTTCATCCAGTAAGCCTTATCCATCATGTTATCAAATGCCCGTCGAGATGGGACAAGCAAAGTGACATTGGTAGATTGAGAAAGCAAAGCTTTTATATTGGGATCCTGAAATTGAAGACACGGATAGCATGGGTGAATATGACTTCTTTTTTCTTCTTTGCATGTTGCAGTTTTTATGTCTATTGTTATACATTTAAAAAGGCTTAATACAATATATGCAAACTGGTGTATTCTGAATACGAACATGGATGGTATGGAGAAACTGAACGTTTTTATTTATATGTAATATATAACCATAACCACCCCCACCACGACCACCACCCCCACCACGACCCCCACCACGACCACCACCACCACCACCCCCACCACGACCACGACCACCACCACCCCAACCACCACCAATTAGGGACCTATGAGTATAACAGAATACTAAATTCTCTACTAAAGTGTCCATGTACAGCTGCACAAAGTCCACTGTAGGTTCATATTTTAGACTAATAGGCACTGTGCTGCTGTATGGAGCTATTGTAAGGTACTATACTCTCCACTATAAACTATGAGAGGTGATATAGTCTGAGCCATTCGTTGCAGGCTCTATACAGATCCATTATACATGCACATAAGGTCTTACAGTAACAATATCACTGTAATATCTCCAACCTACATTTAGACATTTATAGAATTCAGAGGCTTCGGGAAGTGACGCAACCACCTAGAAGAAAAGAAAACGTGTTATATTGGGTACACATTTAAATGGAAGATGAGTTTTTTTATTTTATTTATTACATACTTAGGTGAATAAAATATACAGGATAAGTAAAAAAAAAACTGCTTTGAATTGGCATTTTAATTTGATATCAGCATCTCTAGCTCATGTGATCAATAACTGAAATAACCATAGATATCTAACTTTGTTTTGATCTTATCAGACAGAAGTCAGGTTTTGAATTTTAAATACTTACATCTGCTATATTTCCATAGCAGACTTTTCCATCACCTTGAAACCCTTCTTTACACACACATTCCATGAAACCAGATTCTACTTTCCGACATGTTGCCTATAGAAAAGAAGAATGAAGGGATGCACACTTAGCAAATTTTTTTCTATATAGCTCGATGTACCTCATATGGCATATGAGAACTGTCAGACTCAGAAACACTGATAACCTGTAACCTATGTATATCCTTAGATATTCTGATTTATTGTTTTTGTCAAATTGATTTGCTTAGAATATAATTATATATGAACATTTAACCAATGGGTTTTATTGACGTTTTGTATAAACACCAAAATGCAGAACATGCCGTAAATTGTCAAGCAAGATATGCAAAAACAGAATTAGAGGTCTCTTTCAGGAGGGAATCAGGGTCCCGGATCAACCATAGTAGGGACAGCAATAGCACCTCTTTGGTTCCAAAGAATGTACTATCTATAGATTGTAGGAGAGGGTAGGGATACCTCCTAGTAATGGAGAAGGCAATTATGAACATAAACATTGGCCTGTTAAAGCAGTGGGTGCAATATTACAGTTTCTAAATATAGAAACTCCTGGGAATCCCAGGAGGAAGAGGAGATAAAAACAGGCACAAGAGGGGGAACAAACAAGGCAGACAAACACAGGGTGGGGAGAAATAAATAGGGGGAAAGGTAAGGATCCTACAACCATGGTGAGTCAGTACCAGCTTAAGAAAGAAGTACAGCATAAGGAGAATTGCTTAAATACTCCATCCATGGCTTTCAGGTGGCATCATAAGCCTTTTGAGAAGCCAAAAGGATGCTTGTCAATTTATAATTGGCCATTATCCAATTTAATTTGGATTTGACCAGATGGAGAGGAATGGATTAATCCTTCCAGCTTGTAGTCATTGCAATTTTGGCGGCAGCTAAAAAGATGAAGTAGATAAGTTTCCACTTCCCCTGTGAGATGTCAGGTTTCGGGGCATTCAGTAAAGCATGTCCCGGGTTCTTCCAGAGATTAATTCTCGTAACAGAAAAGATCAGGTGGTATATGCAGATCCAAAAACGATGCACTTGCGGACATTCCCACCATATATAAAACATAGTGCCTCTCAGCTTGCATTTACAGAAACAAAGAGGAGAGGTTGAGTGCAGTAATGCTTTTATTGTGAGGCATCAATAGGAAATTACTACATTAATAAATCCAAATAATAAACACTCATAAAAAAAGATTTTAGAGCATGAAACCTACCAAAAAATGACACTTTTCAGTCTCCCCAAGGCAAGAGTTTACTGGCTCACACTGAATCCCATCACCTCGGAACCCTTTCCGGCATTCACAGTCACTCTGAATAAAGTGAAAACACAAGAGAGGAATATATTGCACTTAAAGGGTTATCTGGTGATTTTTTTTGTACAAAATATATATTCAGTTACTTTGCCATTTTACTTAAATTGATCATATTGCAATTGCTGACAGGTGAAGTGAAAAACATTATTATAATGGACAGCAGCTAAACACTCTGAAGCTCTTGTGTTGGAAGTAGGCAACATGGGTAAGCCTAGGGGTCTGAGCAACTTTGGCAAGGACCAAACTGTAATAGTTACATAAATAGGTAAGATCATCTCAAAAACAGGAGGTCTTGTGAAGTGTTCCTAATACACAGTGGTTAGTACCTAGCAAAGGTGGCCCATACAAGGACAACAGGTGACCTGGCAAAAGGGTCATGGGCACCCAAGACTTATTGATGCAAGTGGGAAGTAAGGACTGCTTTGTCTGGTCCAGTCCCACAGAAGAGCTACTGAAGTACAAATAGATTAAACAAAGTTTATGCTGGCTGTGATATAAAAGTGTCAGAACACACAGTGGCTCACAGCTTGCACATACTTACCCATGTAAACAGCTGAATGTGTCTGCAATGGGCATGTAAGGATCAGAACAGAACAACTCTCGTGGATCTCATATATCTGGATTTTTCCAAAGCATTTGATATGGTGTCACATAAAAGGTTGGTGCATAAAATGAGAAGGATTGGACTGGGGGAAAATGTGCGCAAGTGAGTAAGTAACTGGCTCAGTGATAGGAAACAGAGGGTGGCTATTAATGGTACTTCTTCTGATTGGGTGACTGTTACTAGTGGGGTACCACAGGGGTCCGTCTTGGGTGCTGTTCCATTTAATATACAGTGACCCCCTGACCTACGATGGCCCCGACATATGATCAAATCGACATACGATGGCCTCTCAGAGGCCATCGCATGTCGATGTCAGCATCGACATACAATGCTTTTTTATGTCGGGGCCATCGCATTAAGTGCTATCCGGCAGCGCAAAATGCTTAAGGTGCTGCCGGATAGCAGCTTAATGTTCCCCGTGTGGTAAGTGAGTATTACTTACCCCTCCACGATGCTCCGGGGTGCCCTTTGAGTCCAGCGCTGGTCCTCCGGTGTCTTCTCGGCCCTCTCCGGCGACGTCAATACGAAGCTGCGCACGTCGGCCCGTCATCCAATAGGAACGGCGTACGCAGCGACGTAATGACATCGCTATGTAGGCCCAGTAAGGCCTTGTGGAAGACAGCAGAGGACCGGAGAAGACAGCAGAGGACCGGAGAAGACCAGGAGAGCCCAGCAGAGGACCGGAGAAGACCAGGAGAGCCCAGCGGGGGCCCGGGGACACCATCGGGAGCGGCAGGGACACCATCGGGAGAGGCGGGACGTGGTCCGGAGCGGCGGGGACAGGTGAGTACAGCTTCCTATACTTTACATTGCACGAATCCATCAACATACGATGGATTCAACAAATGATGGCTCGTTTGGAACGAATTACCATCGTATGTTGAGGGACCACTGTATTTATTAATGACCTTGTAGAGGGGTTGAATAGTAAAGTAGCAATCTTTGCAGATAATACTAAACTCTGTAAAGCGGTAAACACTATAGAGGACAGTGCACTGTTACAAATGGATCTGGAAAGGTTGGAAGTTTGGGCTGGGAAATGGCAGATGAGGTTCAACACTGATAAATGTAAGGTGATGCACATGTGGAGGAAAAATCCGGGCTGGGATTATGTATTAAATAGGAGAAAACTTGGGACGACTGATGTGGAAAAGTACTTGGGAGTCTTAGTTAACAGTAAATTTAGCTGAAGTGACCAGTGTCGGGCAGCTACTGCCAAGGCAAATAAAATCATGGGGGTGCATCAATAGGGGCATAGATGCCCACGACAAGGAAATAATTCTACCACTGTACAAATCACTAGTCAGACCACACAAAATACTGTGTACAGTACTGGGCACCAATGTACAAGAAAGATATAGTGGAGCTGGAGAGGGTTTAAAGAGGGGAAAACAGAGTAATATGGGGAATGGGAGGACTACAGATTCTAGATTTATATGGACAGAAGGTTGATCCAGGGATCTATTCTGCTGCCATATTTGGAGTCAAAAAGGAATTTTTACCTGTAGTATGAAGGTTTTTTTGCCTTCCTCTGGATCAACTCAGTAGGGACTCATTAGGGTTATAGGTTGAACTTGATGGACTCTGGTCTTTTTTCAACGCTATGAACTATGTTACTGTGTTAGTAAAAGTACCTTGGATAAAGCTGGTCATAAAAATTTTCGGTGAAATAGGGTCAATTTTATTGGGATCTGCACACAGGAAATTTAGGCCAGTTTTACAGAAATGTATTAGGCTGGGTTCACATATGTCCAGCATCCGGCATAAGTAAACTCAGCCTAGATCTCGACGCAACTGATGCTACAACTGATGACAAGTTGTGTTCCCTGGCCCGGTGCCTTCAGGCGTGTCCAACCATCCGGCATCAAAATTGAGATGCTGAATGACTGTGAATTGTCCCATTCAAATCAATGGGATCAGTTCTAGCATCAGCATAAATGTGAACCCAGCCTTACAGGTTTCTGCACAACTGCACTATTTCACTAGTGTTCACTTGCAAAGTTTTGTAACAAAAAATAGCTGCAACAATAAAGCTGTATACTAATGTACAGTGACCCCCCCGACCTACGATGGCCCCGACATATGATAATTTCAACATGCGATGGCCTCTCAGAGGCCATCGCATGTTGAAGGCAGCATCAACATATGATGCTTTTGTATGTCGGGCCATAGCATAAACGGCTATCCGGCAGCGCTGACTGCTTCCGTTGCCGCCGAATAGCCGTTTACGGTGCCCCGTGTTGTCAGGTGATGGTCTCCTACCTTTCCTTGGGGCTCTGGACCGTCCTCTTCGGGATTCCCTGCATCGCCGGTGCTCTCCATCGTCGTCATCACATCGCCAATAGGAGCGGCATGCATAGTGACGTGATGGCGGCGACGTGAGAGCGACGATCCCGGGTAAGCAGAGATGTCCGGAGCGTCGGGGACACCACGGGGAAGCGGCGACAGCGATGGAGGGCGACATCCAGGGCAGCGGTGACGATCCGGAGCGGCAGGGACAGGTGAGTACAACTTCCTATATTTTACATTGCACGTACCCCTCAACATACGATGGTTTCAACAAACGATGGTTCATTTGGTATGGATTACCATCGTATGTTGAGGGACCACTGTACTACTACTGCTTGGTGGTATACCGGCATTAATACATACACCTCATAGTTATCCCATATACAATGTATACTAAACATCAAGGCAGTTGTTTACCTGGCCAGGACCAATATAAACACAATCCGCATCTGGATGGCATCCTCCTCTGTCAGTGAGGAGACAGTTATTAACCTCTGAGCAGTCTACCCCATCACCCGTCCATCCTGAACGACACACACACTTGGATTTTCCTGGTCCTGTTGGTATACACTCAGCCTGTGGACATATGTCAACATCTATGTCAGTGAACACGCAGAAAGATTATATATATATATATTAGTATGTTACATAGTGATGGAGTAAACTAAAATTGTCTGATATAATAAAATTCTACCTAACCTGATATATTTGGGTTGATGGTAGTACCTTAGGAATTTTGCTCAAGTAGTATGATAAATAATTTAATACTTCACATAGTAAGCAATAAGCACCACATAAGACCAACTCACATTAGCATTGCAGGGGGATCTGCCAGAGACCATACAGGCATTTGTTTCTCTGCAGTTTATCCCATCTCCTTCATATCCTGATTGACAAACACAGCTGAAAGAAAAAGATTGTTGCTTAACATATAGATTAACAGTGATATGTAAATATATGTACCATGAAAAATGATGGGGAGAACTGGGGTAAAGACAGCGTCTCATACCCCAGTTTTAAGTAATCCCCTGCCAGCGGATGGGTAAGGTGCACACCTCTACATAGATCCTGGCTCAGCTGAGGCTGCTTGGAGCTAGTAGATTTCAGCTACACTTGACGCCTATTTGTAAATTGTAATTGTAAATTCCTTGCGTGTAAGAGGCCACACCCCCTTCATGCTATACCATGCCATTTTATGCCAAACTTCGCCCACTTGGCGAAATCAGCGCAAAGTGTAAAAAAAACAAAAAAAACAAACACAAATTTTGGGGGGCAAAACAGGTATTTGCAGCTTTTGTAAGGATATGCTAGCCACAGGTATGATAAATTCCCCTACCCACCATGTATTTTGACATCAAGGGTTCTGCATGCAGTCAAAAAAAGGAAACGGTCTTGTTTACACTTTAAAGGGGTTATCCAGAATTAGAAAAAAATTGGAGAATTACAGAAACAGCGCCACTCTTGTCTTCAGTTTCTGTGGGGTATTGCAGCTGAGATCCAACGAAGCGAATGATGCAGAGTTATAATACAACAAACAACCTGAGGACAGGTGTGGTGTTTTTGGAAGAATGCATTATGTTCTTTTTAAAGAGTACACTATTTTCTAAGATAACTCAGATTATATTCCCTAACTACTCCTAACACCTTTCCTGCCCTTTAAGATTTTTTTCGAGCTTTAAAAAGCTGTGTATCATACCTTTCCCCTTGCTCACATTGTGTGAGCTCCTGGCAGGAGGAAGTGGGCGTTCCCCAGCAGGCGCAACATCATGCCCCGCGCACACTTCCTGAGTTTGGCCTCCTGCCAGGCCGGGAGGAGACCAAACTAACTGTTTGACTTGAGGCAGGGAACAGAACAGAGCCACCTAGTGGCCGTTTTTTCAATCATAATAAAAACATGTAAAGGTTGACAATGTATATAGATTTCTTAAAGTGATTATACATTTGCACAATAAAAACACTTAAACATAATGTAATATGTTTTTGTGTCATTGCTTTCCAATAACCACGACATTCAAATTTGTCTCTCAATGTAGCTTTATGAATGCTTATTTTTTATATTTCAATAAAAAAAAGCATGTTTTATGCCAAGAAAGTAATTTTGTGACTTATTTTACTTTTATTTTACTTATATACTTACAGTACTTTTTTTTTTTCTATAAACCTTATTTAACTCTATTGACTTAAAAAAAAAAAAAATGTCAGCAGAATCACAGTGAGAGTCCCTTTATTCTGTCTAAAAGGGTAGACATGCCTTGACTTCTAAAATTCTGTTGTTTTTGTACTTGGTAAATGCAGTAATATAATACTGAAGAGTACCTGGGCACGCCGTTGTTGTATACACAGTCTGCGTGAGCGTGACAGAAGGTAACAAGTGGTCCGCAAGAAACAGTCCTCCTATCACAGAACTGTCCTGTATATCCTGGTTTACAGGAGCCAACCAGACAGCTGCCATCACTATCCATATGGTTATTGCATCTCCCATGGACACATCCACATTCTAAGGCAAAGTGACATTAAATTAGTATTCCGATCCTTAGTTTTTAAAACCCTCCCAATAAACCTTTATTTGCAGACTTATAATTTACAACATTAATATGTCTGATATTTTCTCTAAATAGAACAGAAAGACGATTTCTGGAGGTAGAGTACCACATAGAAGCTATAGCCTTTAATCCTACTAGGATGGGTTCTATTGGACTGTCTTAAGATCTCTTACTAACGAAAAAGCGAGTAACCAGCAATTTCCTTTCCTAAGCATTATGGGGGGAGATTTATCAAAACTTGTGTAGGGGAAAAGTTGTCCAGTTGCCATAGCAACCAATCAGATTGCTTCTTTCATTTGTCACAGGCCTTTATTTAAAAAAAAAAAAAAAAAAAATGAAAGAAGCGATCTGATTGGTTGCTATGGGCAACTCGGCAACATTTCCTCTGGACAGGTGAAAAGGGATTGAAAAGCTTTTAAAAATCATGCATTTAAGTTTTCATTATGCAAAATGCGCAGGCAGTATTTTGGAACATTTTGGGGGAGATTCATCAAAACCTGTCCAGAGGAAAAGTTGCTGAGTTACCCATAGCAACCAATCAGATCGCTTCTTTCATTTTTCAGAGGCCTCTTCAGAAATGAAAGAAGTGATCTGATTGGTTGTTATGGGCAACTCAGCAACTTTTCCTCTGGACAGGTTTTGATGAATCTCCCAAAATACTGTCTGTGCATATATATTGCCTAATGAAAACTATATATAAATATATATATATATATATATAGAGAGAAAGAGAGAGAGAGAGAGAGAGAGAGAGATGTAAAGTGTAACAAGATTCAAAATAATGGTCTAAATGTAAAAAAAAAAAATTAAGAATGTTCCAAATTGCAGAAAACATTTCTAAAAGTCTAAGGCCAGGTTCACACAGCCAGAAGTTCCGCACATTTGAATAACACTGCGGGCGCCACGACTGATCAGAGATACACTGTCTCATAGGTGGCAATGCATTTCCGAGAGGACAAGTCTATTTATTCCGTGGATGCCAGAATCGGGATTTCCACCGTGTGCACAGTGCAGCAGAATCCCATTCAAATCTGGGACTCTGCTGCAGTGGAATGTCCGGGCAAAATATTCCTGCGAAAGTCCACGCGGACATTCCACTGTGTGAACATACCCTAGACTTGTTGGATGTTTTGCTAACTTTTTTTTCAAGCTGAAAATATGGACCAAAAAACTGAGTTCACATAGCCTTATTGTAATAAATATCAATGGTATATTCCTTCTAGATGCCTTTTTGCATACACCTAAAATAATATGTTTATTGGCTACTGTACAGCACTTACTTTTGTCACAGCGAGGCCCATACTTGTCTGCATCCATGCAACGCTCACAATTAGAGCCGGTAAATGCCTCATCACAGACACATGTCCCATTCCCTGTCATTCCGTCCATACACTACAGCATAAAAGACAACAAATAATAAATGAAGACAGGAATAAAATAAAGTTCCCAACATAGTTTAAATAATAAAAAAATAAGCAGGGATGGTAAATAATTAGGAAATTGCTGCAGTAGAGAATCGTCACATTTGTGAAGCAAGTTTGATGTATACAAAAAATTCTCTGTATACACTGAGGTGCTCAAATGCTTTAATAACCAAAATGATGTCTTGAAGCCTTAAAGGAGTAGTCCACTGGAAAACATTCTCTTTTAAATCAACTGGTGCCAGAAAGTTAAACAGATTTGCAAATTACTCCTATTAAAAAATCCAAATCCTTCCAGTACTTATCAGCTGCAGTATAATTCACATGAAGTTCTTTTCTTTTTTAATTTAACCTCTTCAGGACATAGGGCGTATGGATACGCCCTGAATCCCGAGTCCTTAAGGACCGAGGGCGTATCCATACGCCCGTGGGAATTCCGGTCCCCACCGCTAGCCGGTTGGGGACCGGAGCCGGATGCCTGCTGAAATCGTTCAGCAGGCATCCCGGCATATCGCCCAGGGGGGTCATTATGCCCCCCCATGTCGGCGATCGCCGCAGATCGCTGGACAATTCAGTCCAGCGATCTGCGGCGATTCCGGGTCAATCGGGTCTCCAGTGACCCGATGACCCGGAATTACTGGCTGTTCGGGGCCGTCTCTGACGGCCCCGAACAGCCAGAGCCTGCAGGGGTGAGGTGGCACTGGTGCCACCTCACGAACGCCCTGGTTCGTCGGCCGGATTAGCGGACGACCAATCAGGGCGCCTGCTGCGGGTGTCACTCCCGCACCCGCTCCGCCCCTCTTCTGGAGGACGTGAGCGGGTGCGGGACGTGCACCCCGGGTGCTGGGGACCCCGATCCCCGGCGTTAATGTTGGGATCGGGGCCCCAGGAGCAGCGGCGGCGGCGGGACTGACCTGCAGCGTCTGGATCGTTGGAGGTGAGTGACAGCCTCCTGCTGTTGCTTAGCAACAGCTCCCAGCATGCAAAAAGGGCATGCTGGGAGCTGTAGTTATGCAACAGCAGGAGGCAGACCACCACAACTCCCAGCATTCCCTTATGGGCATGCTGGGACTTATGGTTTTGCAACAGCTGGAGGCACATTCTTTCTATGGAAAAGTGTACCTTCAGCTGTTGTATAACTACAACTCCCAGCTTGCACAAACAGCTAAAGTGCATGCTGGGAGATGTAGTGGTGCATCTGCTGGTTGCATAACTACAACTCTCAGCATGCCCGTTGGCTGTCGGTGACTGCTGAGAGTTGTAGTTTTGCAACAGCTGAAGGCACACTGGTTGTGAAACTTAGAGTTTTTTTTTACCTAACTCAGTGTTTCACGACCGGTGTGCCTCCAGCTGTTGCAAACTACAATTCTCAGCAGTCACCGTACACCATGCACCGTACATGCTGGGAGTTGTAGTTTTGCAACAGCTGGAGGCACACTGGTTGTGAAACACTGAGTGAGGTCACAAACTCAGTGATACATAACCAGTGTGCCTACAGTTGTTGCAAAACTACAACTCTCAGCAGTCACCGACAGCCAACGGGCATGCTGGGAGTTGTAGTTTTGCAACAGCTGGATGTCCCCCCCCCAATGTGAACGTACAGGGTACACTCACATGGGCGGAGGATTACAGTAAGTATCTGGCTGCAAATTTGAGCTGCCGCAAACTTTCTGCTGCAGCTCAAATTGCCAGCGAGAAACTACTGTGAACCCCCGCCCGTGTGACTGTACCCTAAAAACACTACACTACACTAACACAAAAAATAAAATAAAAAGTAAAAAACACTACATATACACATACCCCTACACAGCCCCCCTCCCCTCCCCAATAAAAATGAAAAACGTCTGGTACGCCACTGTTTCCAGAACGGAGCCTCCAGCTGTTGCAAAACAACTCCCAGTATTGTCGGACAGCCGTTGACTGTCCAGGCATGCTGGGAGTTTTGCAACAGCTGGAGGCACCCTGTTTGGGAATCACTGGCGTAGAATACCCCTATGTCCACCCCTATGCAAGTCCCTAATTTAGGCCTCAAATGCGCATGGCGCTCTCACTTTGGAGCCCTGTTGTATTTCAAGGCAACAGTTTAGGGTCACATATGGGGTATCGCCGTACTCGGGAGAAATTGGGCTTCAAATTTTGGGGGGTATTTTCTGCTGTTACCCTTTTTAAAAATGTAAAATTTTTGGGAAAACAAGCATTTTAGGTAAAAAAAAATAATTTTTTTTACATATGCAAAAGTCGTGAAACACCTGTGGGGTATAAAGGTTCACTTAACCCCTTGTTACGTTCCCCGAGGGGTCTAGTTTCCAAAATGGTATGTCATGTGGTTTTTTTTTTGCTGTCCTGGCACCATAGGGGCTTCCTAAATGCGGCATGCCCCCAGAGCAAAATTTGCTTTCAAAAAGCCAAATGTGACTCCTTCTCTTCCGAGACCTGTAGTGCGCCAGCAGAGCACTTTTCACCCCCATATGGGGTGTTTTCTGAATCGGGAGAAATTGGGCTTCAAATTTTTAGGGGTATTTTCTGCTATTACCCTTTTAAAAAATTAAAAAATTTTGGGAAAACAAGCATTTTAGGTAAATTTTTTATTTTTTTTTTACATTTGCAAAAGTCGTGAAACACCTGTGGGGTATTAAGGTTCACTTTATCCCATGTTACATTCCCCGAGGGGTATAGTTTCCAAAATGGTATGCCATGTGTTTTTTTTTTGCTGTTCTGGCACCATAAGGGCTTCCTAAAGGTAACATGCCCCCCAAAAACCATTTCAGAAAAACGTACTCTCCAAAATCCCCTTGTCGCTCCTTCCCTTCTGAGCCCTCTACTGCGCCCGCCGAACACTTTACATAGACATATGAGGTATGTGCTTACTCGAGAGAAATTGGGCTACAAATACAAGTAAAAATTTTGTCCTTTTACCCCTTGTAAAAATTCAAAAATTGGGTCTACAAGAACATGTAAGTGTAAAAAATGAAGATTGTGAATTTTCTCCTTCACTTTGCTGCTATTCGTGTGAAACGCCTAAAGGGTTAATACACTTACTGAATGTCATTTTGAATACTTTGGGGGGTGTAGTTTTTATAATGGGGACATTTATGGGGTATTTCTAATATGAAGACCCTTCAAATCCACTTCAAACCTGAACTGGTCCCTGAAAAATACTGAGTTTGAAAATTTTGTGAAAATTGGAAAATTGCTGCTGACCGTTGAAGCCCTCTGGTGTCTTCCAAAAGTAAAAACACGTCAATTTTATGATGCAAACATAAAGTAGACATATTTTATATGTGAACCAAAAAAAAATATATTCGTAATATCCATTTTCCTTACAAGCAGAGAGCTTCAAAGTTAGAAAAATGCAAAATTTTCAAATTTTTCATCAAATTTACGGATTTTTCACCAAGAAAGGATGCAAGTATCGACAAAAATTTACCACTATGTTAAAGTAGAATATGTCACGAAAAAACATTCTCGGAATCAGAATGATAACTAAAAGCATTCCAGAGTTATTAATGTTTAAATTGACAGTGGTCAGATGTGCAAAAAACGCTCCGGTCCTTAAGGCCAAAATGGGCTCCGTCCTGAAGGGGTTAATTTATGTCTGTCACAGTGATCTCTGCTGACACCTCTGTCCAAGTCAGGAACTATCCAGAGCAGGAGAGGTTTGCTATGGGGATTTGCTCCTGCTCTGGACCGTACCTGACATGGACAGAGGTGTCAGCAGAGAGTACTTGTTGTCAGGCAGAAAGCAAAGTCATAAAGAAAAGAACTTCCTTTGTATTATACAGCAGCTGATAAGTACTGGAAGAATTGGGATTTTTTTTAATAGAAGTCATGTACAAATCTGTTTAACTTTCTGGCACCATTTGATTTAAAACAAAATGTTTTCCAGTGGAGTAACCCTTTAAGGCAGCACACAACTCCCAGTTCTCAGCACTAAAGAGAGCATGCCTCATCAGTACAGGCCAGAAACCACATGGTCTGTGTCTCTCAGGAGGGTGGGGGCTGCTTTCAGAGAGGGATTTGGACAGAGACAGAGTGGATAGCTGGATGATATAATTCCCTCCCTTTATGCATGTAAGTAACAACCAAATAAAGTGAAACTGCCCTACATAGCTATCAAATAATAATTAGACAATTAAATAGGTTGATGAGAGGGAAAAGATGGGTTATGGGTTTAGTTCCCTGGAGTACCCCTTTAACTTTATTAAAACACACAGTTGACTATAATTCATAATACAACTGTATAAAATGTACAGTACACCATATGGCAAGTCAATACAAGACAAATGAATAGGCATACAATACAGTATCTCTGGGGGAAACTTTGATAGGATTGTTAGTCATGCACTGTTATGTCAAATTACTTTTTTTTTCTTAACATACTACACACATATATTTTCAGAAGCCTATTCAAATTTAAGCACTGTTTTATAGTTCATGTAGATCTACATATAAGCTGTTGATATCTTTAAACATAATGCATTACTTGCTTGGTATTGATTCTAAGTTACAGCCCAAAGCTTCTGGAAGCTTTTGGAAACAGTCAACAAACTTTAGGGCATTAATATTTCTTATAGCAGATTATATGGGCAGCACTATTGCTCAGTAGTGTTGCTCGCGAATATTCGCAATTCGAATTTTATTCGCGAATATCGCATATTCGCGAATTCGCGAATATTCGCGAATATAGCGCTATATATTCGTAATTACGAATATTCGTTTTTTTTTTTTTTTTTTCATTTTTTTTTTTTTCACAGTACACATCACAGTGATCATCCCTCTCTGCTTCCAGCTTGTGTGGTGTAAAGAAGGCTGTAATACTACTGTGTGAGACCGGTGTGCGAATTTTCGCATATGCGAAAATTTGTATATGCTAATGTTCGCATATGCGAATATTCGCTTATGTTAATTTTGTATATGTAAATTTTCGCATATGCTAATTTTCGCACACGCGAAAATTCGCATGTGCGAAAATAAAACGAGAATATTACGAATATGCGAATATTCGCGAATATGACGAATATTCGTCCACATATTCGCGAATATTCGCGAATTCGAATATGGCCTATGCCGCTCAACACTATTGCTCAGTGGTAAGCACTATGTTCCAGCTATGTGGTTTTATGTGAAGATTTGTATTTGTTTTATAGATCTGCAATAAAGAACGGGATCTTAAAGGGATACTCCCCTCCTCGACATCCCCTATGAAAAGGATAGGGGATAAGATGTCTGATTGTGGGGGTGCCACCACTGGGGACCCCCGCGATCTCGGCTGTGGCACCCCAGACATCTGGTGCACGGAGCATTTGGGGGCGGAGGCTCGTGACTTCATGGTCACGCCCCGCTCATGACGTTACTGTGGGAGGGGGTGTGGCAGCCAACACGCCCCCTCCCATAGACTTGCATTGAGGGGGTATGGCCGTGATGTCACGAGCCTCCGGTGCTGCACCCAATGCTCTAAACGAACGCCGGGTGCAGCACAGAGATCACAGGGGCCCCAGCCGTGGGACCCCCATGATCAGACATCTTATGCCCTATCCAAAGGTGAGATTTCTAGGGGCAGAGTACCCCTTTAAGAAGTGCCTACTTACGTGACGTTACTACTGCCTTGCAGCTCTAAGGTCCTAGGTACAAATCTCACCAAGGACATCTATAACAAATCTGCATGTTTTCTCCGTCGGTTTCCTCCCTAAAATATACTGACAGGTGAAAATAGATAGTAAGCTTCAAAGGGGAAAGAGACTGATTTGAGTGATATAAAAACACTGCGGAATATG
This sequence comes from Hyla sarda, assembly GCF_029499605.1. Classification (NCBI taxonomy): domain Eukaryota; kingdom Metazoa; phylum Chordata; class Amphibia; order Anura; family Hylidae; genus Hyla; species Hyla sarda. The sequence continues at coordinate 293,689,031 of NC_079192.1, forward strand.
TTGGTCCTATATAAATAAGGAATTCTTATTATTTAACAGAGCCTTCTCAGAAGTAGATTTTTATCAGACCCAGCAATGAAGCCACGAATGTTGGAAAATTTTAGCTCTGAGACGGCTCAGATAACTCAAGATAAGTAATGCAATGTATTTGTAAAATTCTGTACATTTTGCAAGCCAGTTCCACATATAGTCTGCAAAATTTACTGAAACATTTTCCTGACATGTATTTCATTTACCTCTCCATTTCCTGAACAAGGGTGAGTGAAGCCACCAGGACAAGGTCTGCAGTCAGGGCCATAAAATCCTTTGCAACATGTGGGCACCTGCATAAAGAATACAAGCAACACATTAGTAAAAGGGGTACTCCGCCCCTAGACAGCTTATTCCCTATCCAAAGGATAGGGGATAAGATGTCTGATCTTTGATGTCTGACCTCCCTGCTGCACCCGGCGTTCATTTAGAGCACTGGGTGCAGCGTCGGAGGCTCGTGACATCACAGCCACGCTCCCTCAATGCAAGTCTATGGGAGGGGGCGTGATGGCTGTCACGCCCCCTCTTAAACTTGCATTGAGGGGGCATGGCCTTATTGTCACGACTTTGACATCGCGGGACTTTGACATCGCGAGCCTCCGCCCCGCATCACCAGTCATCCGTGCACCGGATGTCTAGGGGGCCCGCAGCTGACATCATGGGGGTCCCCAGTGGCTGGACCCCCGCAATCAGACATCTTATCCCCTATGCCGAACAGACTTACCTGAACAGTGAAGTTACAGTATCTTGAGCACCCACCCACTGTATAGTCGCTATCCATAATAGATCTTTGGTAGTTACATTTGTGTCTAAAAAGAGACTGAAAAAGCAAATGAAAGATATGTTATGACTGATGACAATCTGTAAAATTCCCAGTATGTTGATAAAGAGATTTGGGTCCTTACTGTTTGTGTAGTTCCAGCTGGGCATTTACTGAAGAGGACCATAGTACAGGAAATACAGGAGCCCTAAAGGGAAAATACAATTGTAACTTGTAGGCAGTGCACAGCTGTGTACGCAAGATCTAAAGCAAGTAAATCATTAAATACCCAATTAGGAAATTACTACAATCAAAACATATGGTAATATTGTTTCATTTTAATATTTTCCTATAGACATGTTGACATTATGGATTTTACCACCTGAATTGTTTGCGGATTCCAAAGTCGAAATTGGAAGCACACCCTGAGATTTTGGTTTGCTATACCATAGTTTAGGCTGCGGATTTGGAAGAAGATTAGTCCCATTCATTGGGATTATGAGAAAGGGTATACAAGGCAGTTTCTGCCTTATTTAGTGATATGCAATTTTATTAAATCAATACATAGATTTTAAACCTGTATTGGAAAAAACTATGCACAGATTCCTACCATACATCAATGAGCTGTGAATGTCACACAAATATAATGCACATTTTGGGGCGGAATTGGTGCTGAAATCACATACAAAATGGTATGACTGGGACTCTAATGATCACAATTTTTACAAACGACATTTCTATGATGGTCTACTTTAGTAGATTTTATAATCTGCAAGCACTAATCTCAGGTGTAAACATTACTGGCTTTATGGCCCTTTATTAGCTATCCTTGAGTAAAGTTTATACCAAGATTATAACTGTGAAAGGGATATGTTGTTATGTGACTTTCTTATTAGTAACTGAGTATCACTTTTGTCTTTACTAACATACAATGCTGGTTCTGGAGTCATGATTTTTTGTTCAAAGTGTAGCCCCCATATGGTAACCACATACAATGCCATGCTATACACCATATTCACATTAGCCATTCTTACAATTTCTTTATAATTCACTCACAGGTCTTATCTCATACTTAATCTCATCACATCTATGTGGCAGAATAGGCAGTATAGAAGGCGGAATAAGAACACCATCTAGAGTATAAATACGGCCATTCTTTGCTGCAACGTCAGCTTCTTCAACCTCTTCACCATTGACTAGAATTTGTCCCTAATAAAAAAAAAAAAGGAAAGGCCAGAAACACAATTTTTTACCATTGTAAATGCTCCAGTAATGTGTCAGGCAGCACTACACGATAATATCTAACAATATGAATACAAATAAAATTAATGTGTATTGGTCCGAAAGGGAAAAATATATATTCCTCAACATAATACTAGCCGAAAGACAAAGTTGCTACAAATGTCAATATAATTTGCACACCATTCCTTTAGGAAATGATAACCCTATCTGAGAGGGTAGGAGTCTATTTTATCACTTTTCCTCAACATGCACTAAATACATTTTAAGTATTGTGGTTGGGTCAGTATGGGAACAATAGGATTGCGGGCATAGCAGCCGATATGAAGCTATCTTTGAGTTTGTTGGGGATCGCTATGGTTGATAGAAGTTTACAGAGACATTCATGGTGTAGGTTAGCCTAAAAATCTGGGGGAAGTAAATGCTACTATTATAATTTCCATTTTCTGAACTAACTAAATACTGATGGTCCTCATTGGAGAAAGGGGCCCAATTTCAAGCTGTGCCATGGTAGTCAATGGTTACTTGTTATAATTTTGTTAGTCAGTTATGCCTTCCCACATGAAAATGTTCAAAATTGAGATACTGATACTATGATTTCCATATATCACTATATACAATGGGGCAAAAAGGTATTTAGTCAGACACCAATTGTGCAAGTTCTCCCATTTAAAAAGATGATAAAGGCCTGTAATTTTCATCATAGGTAAACTTCAACTATGAGAGACAGAATGGAGGGAAAGAATAAAGGAAATAACATTGTAGGATTTCTAAGAATTAATTGGAAAGTTCCTCGGTAAAATTAATATTTGGTCACCTACAAACAAGCAAGATTTCTGGCTCTCACAAACCTGTAACTTCTTCTTTACGAGTCTCCTCTGTCCTCCACTCGTTACCTCTATTAATGGCACCTGTTTAAACTTGTTATCAGTATAAAAGACATATGTCCACAATCTCAAACAGTCACACTCCAAACTCCCCTATGGTCAAGACCAAAGAGCTGTCGAAGGACACCAGAAACAAAATTGTAGACCTGCACCAGGCTGGGAAGACTGAATCTGCAATAAGCAAGCAGGTTGGTGTGAAGAAATCAACTGTGGGAGCAATTATTAGTAAATGGAAGACATACAAGACCACTGAGGGAGAACTTGCACAATTGGTGGCTGACTAATACTTTTTTGCACCACTGATACCACCATAATTTCAATAACAGGGTGTAAAATCTAATTACTGAGTGTGCTCATAATTTTGGAACTACAGTATCTTTTGTCTGTAATTCCTCAATTGGAAGAGAGTATTGGGGTATACTGCTGAAATTAAAAAGCCCCCCCTTATGATATGTTCTATGATATCTTACAGGTAAGTAGCGTATTTCCAATACTTACATTGCTTGTTGTTTGAAACTGAATTAACTGATTTGCCATACTCATAATCTGAGTAGAAGAGATTATATTTGCAACATCCAGCTGCAGGAAACAAAGTAAAGTGTTACTGGTCTGTAACGATTATTTGTTACAAAATACAAGATACAAGTAATATCATCATGACCACAGGTATATATGAATTGTAATTCATTATTTATTTATTCTAAAATGTATTTATCAATGTATTTATTTATTTATTTAAAAGGTGGTTCACCTTTTCCATTTGGCCTGGCCTCTACACTCCCTCCCACCCTTAGATGACTATCTGCCATTTTCATGTCTATATCATAAGGAAGTCCATTGTGCTATATAGAATAACTACTGGTGACTACAGCAATTGTGTATTTTGCATATAAAGGTGGTAACCAATAGAGTACGTAATTGACAAGGTAACATGGACATGAGAATATAGAATGGAAAAGAAACAACAACGTGTTGAGAGATATTACAAGAAGTTACACTAACCTGAGCAGATGAAACAATGTGGTACCTTAACAGCTCCAGTAGTTTCCTAGAGCCCTGTGTACAAGCAAAAAGCAATTGTCTACATTGATTAAATTACTAATAAATCAGATGTTATGTAACTTTATACAGTCTTAATGACTTTCTAGGACAGAGGTGTACAACTGCCACAGAGACTACATGTGGCCCACAATGTTATTCTATGGGGTCCGACCATGAAAAAACTGAAATTTTTTCAAAGTGTAGTCAGAGATGGTCTATCCTGCATTCTCATGATAAAAGGAAATCCCAAAAGTAAAACCTCAACCTGTAAGTAGGTCACAAATGTCCTAAATAGGAAAGACATATTAAGTTTTATTGCAGCCGTTTGTACGAGACCGCATTTTGGCCCTACTACCAGACAAGGCTGTTCAGCCCTGTGCTAAGACGTAGATGTAGTAAGTATGTGCACCTCTTTGGATAACAGGTAGTCCAGTGTTCCATTATCCATTTCAGACAATGCAGCATTGTTGGGTACAAAGACTGTGTAGGGTCCATCCTTTTCTAGATCTGGCCCAAGGTTAGATTTCTGTTAAACATAACACATACAGTAAAAAAAGACTGCAATATTCCGTCCACATCCATGGTTGACAACAAAACTTGAAAAAATATTAAAAAAATTACCTCCAACAGAAACCTGAATCTATTGTATCTACCATTGTCTTGAAGTATTTCCATGATTGTTTCCTAAAAATAAAGTTAACACTTATTTTATACACAATGATAAAACAGAATTCATAGTGACAGCTTAATCCCTAGACCTCTCTAGTTGATACATTGGGACAATTTTGATTTGTTACATGATGAAAATTGAAAGATCATTTTGAATGGCGTTAGAGAGGTATTGTGAGAATTACCTTCTTTTACATTGGTGGTCACCCTTCTCACATAGAACTGTGGTCCCCACTGCCCAGCCCTTCTGGATTTGGGGTACTGCTACATCCACTGATTGGTTAAATTGCCACTACCATGTGCTGATCCTAAATCCAGATGCACTGAGCAGCAGGAAACTGTTGTCTGTGATACTGACAGCGGCAGGGGAGAGAGGAAGATGAGTATACTTTTATGTTGTTTTAACCAGCTGCATAACCAGCAATGTAAAAAACAATAAAATTCTGAATACCCTTTAACGTTAATAAATATGGGCACTTCAACATTATTTCTAGCATTCGACATAATGTTGACTGTATACAGCTGAACAAATGTTATTAACCACAAAGACGAGCATATGTTCCATAGAGACAGATAATGCAGCTGCTATAAAGTCCTTAGAGAGAAGGGTCCAGCCTAGGTTATCCCTATCTAAACCTGTGCAGGGATCTCTCTTTACAGACCCTACAATGTTACCCAACAAGGGTGTTGGGGATCAACCTAAGGAACATGAAAAGGGATGAGGGTACAAACAAGTATCAATTCCTACTCTCTCAGGTTTAAGGTGTGTGAACCAGCACTTAAAGTGAGGAACATAGTTATTAATGGGTTATTCCAGCTTTGTACATCTTATCCCCTATCCAAAGAATGTATGATAGCAGTGGTCCAGCCACTGGGGACTCCTGAGATCTTGGTGCAGCCCTTGGCATTCTGTGCCGGGCACTGCCTTTGAGACGGGGGAACGTGACATCACGCCTACGCCCCTAGTGACGTCCTGCCACGCCCCTGGAGGGGGCATGACATCACTAGGGGGCGTGGTTGTGACGACACGTCCCTGTTTTAGGGCAGCACCCAGCACAGAATGTCGGGGGCTGCACAGAGAAAGCGGGGGGTCCCCAGCAGTGGGACCCCTTCGATCATACATCTTATCCCCTATCCATTGGATAGGGGATAAGATGAATAAAGCCATAACACCCCTTTAATGCTATGGGATTCTGACCATTACAATCAAAAGGTGATCATGTAACTCCAGTAGGGCAACCATTTACACATAATATCTTTATTTATATAGCGCCACACAGTCAGCAGCACTGTACTGTACGTAACAGAGGTCAATTGTACAGGCAAATATAAGACATTGAGATACATACTATTAATAGTAGCGAGGGCCCTGATTACAAGAGCTTATTTATGGCAGTTCATTGTTAACCTACTTTAGTGTTGCTTTCCAGAGTTGGTTCCACAAAATCCATAGCCTTATCAATGATATGTAGGATTCCATTGGAGGCAATTATATTTTTCTCTAAAAATTTCCCCCTCTTCTTACTTCCACGAATCCTTATTTTCAACTCATTATCCTAGACATTAAAGTAAATGGTTAATGCCATCATCCAAATTTTTTGTGTAACCCTGATAGAGTTTCTAACAATACCTCTGTGTCATGTGTGTAGTTTCTTTATCACATTATGGACTATGTTTTATGACAGTAACAGAATAGAGTCATAGCATATCCATCATCTCACCGTGTCACCGGCTGTAATTTCCCCTGATTTTCCAGTCAATGTATAAATTAAATCTGTGCTGTTGAAATCTTCAGCATTCAGCTGCCCAGCTATCATATGAAGCTTGATAAAGTACAGAATATTTTCCTTACTTGATTTGAGATTCTTTACCTGAAATTGAACAGAAATGTCTTATTACAGACTCCTGATTCAATATACAACTTTTTGCTTTATAAAATTAATACATTTAGGTATGCACATAAGTATGCACCTATTTATGTAGAAACCAGAATGTAACCGGCAATACTTTTTTTGTATGCACCACATTGAGGCCGGGTTCATACTACGGAATTTCCAAGCAGAATTCTGTTTTGAAATACTGTTCGGAATTTCCAATGAAGCCAAGTCCCATTGCTGGCAATGTGATTTTGCTGCACATTGTACACTGCATAATTTTCCAGTCGGACTTTTCAATCGGAAAATCCTCTGAAAAAATTCCGTCAGAAGAGTGAGAGGAGGTGTCTGCTACAGATGCTGTGTTGTCAGTCAGGAAAGGTGGCTCCTTGACACACAAGAGGTTCTGCAGTGGCTTATGGTGGTGTTTTTAGCCGGGGTTCCTCCAGATTGTGCGGTCCTAGTGCTGATGATTCAGACGCCACTGGCCGGCACTGGCCACACTCAGAATCTCCGGCTGGATTTAATCTGGTCGGAGATTCCGCAGCGTGTGAAACTTAGTAGAGATGAGCGAACTTACAGTAAATTCGATTCGTCACGAACTTCTCAGCTCGGCGGTTGCTGACTTTTCCTGCATAAATTAGTTCAGCTTTCCGGTGCTCCGGTGGGCTGGAAAAGGTGGCTACAGTCCTAGAAAAGAGTCTCCTAGGACTGTACCCACCTTTTCCAGCCTACCGGAGCACCGGAAAGCTGAACTAAATTATGCAGGAAAAGTCATCAACTGCCAAGCTGAGAAGTTCGTGACGAATCGAATTTACTGTAAGCTCGCTCATCTCTAAAACTTAGTATTGCAGATTGCAACTGCATCCATCTTGCCACTGAAAATTGGGTTTAATAATGCATAAAAATGCTGGCTGGGAAAATCTTGATCATATGAATATGTTCTTCTGCTTACTAGAGATAAACCTTCGGAAATTTTTTCGAGATGTTTTGCTCAAAAAGGAAGAATGCTGAACAAGGGCCTCTCTGAATGACACTAATCTTTTTGTTGGACTTAGGTCAGAGTTAGTGCAGCCTCTCTGCCAAATCAGGAAGACTTTCCTGGATATTCCTTTCCAAGTGTCATGTAAAGAGAAGTCTAAATTGCCCCTCAGTAATCCAACCTGTAAAGATCCTTTCGGACTGAGAGCTTGAAAGTCAGAGAACATATCCATAAATCTGCATTAGTCATTTCACATACTTGTTCTAAGAAGCACCTCAAGATTGTTAAATTGAGTAAAGCTGCTATAAAAGTGCTTCTAAAAAGGCAGTGGCTTCATTGACAAAGGGTTGTGGTTGGGTCACAAGGGAACACTGGGTTAGCAAAACCACCCTGCCGCATGCCATGTTCTAAGGGCTACTACACCTGGCAAACCCTGCAACATTTCCCGTGCACTCCACATTAACTGAACAACAAAACATTGTAAGAGGCAGAAATGGTGGTCAGGGATGGCTATATTTCTGCAGGATTCCTCCATTGTGTCTATGAGACTCAAAGAAGTTCACCCTAGAGAAAGCTGGGTGAGATGTGTGAAATCCAGGGTAGCTTGCTATCCGTAGGCAAAGTGGTAGTGGGGCCTGTCATTGATGCCCCACTACCTCTGCCTTGATGCCAGATCAATAGTGGGCTAACTTGGGTGTGCACAGTATGCAAGAAAACATGCCACCATGTAAGAGGACACAGGCATTGCAAAGTTTGTAGGAGTCTAGAGAAAGACATGTTTGGTAGGAGAGTTCTGGCATGTGATACATGTGATGTGTAAAGCATTGAGTCAGTTTGGTGCTCCTTTAGGAAATCAAGGCAAGTCGATTAAATTATGTTATCTCTTTTTTTCTGACATTTTAATATACTTACATCCCTTGCTTTGATGCCTCTGTTTATAGGTACTAGAACTGTGAAGGGTCCCAATGAAGTCAGTGGCCAAGAATACTCCTCTTTTTGAAAAAGGAACAGATGATATAATACTTTATTAAGAGAAACAACATAAACGGTACAAACAGACAAGGCGTAAGATATTGGGTTGGGGGTCAGATAAGGGTTATGTGGGTATCCCAGTGGTCGGAACCCCACATTTGGATCACCAATGCAGTGGTTAGGTGATAAATGTTTATGACTGGAATATCCCTTAAAAACCCTTGGCTTTATATAACAGAGATCAGCACTTACCAAACAAGTTTATAGCAGTAGAAAGCTTCCCCTGCCACTGTCCTGGATTACTGTTAATTTCTCTCATACGTTCCAAAATGTTTCCATAGCATACCTTACCATCACCAGTATAACCCTTCTGGCATACGCATCTGTCAAATATGGTAATTGTTATTACATAGAATCATGTTCTCATGAAGCCATTATATATATAGACAAGGAAACAAACACTTACTCCATTTGCCCAGGTGCAACAGTGGTGCAGTTAGCATATTTGCTGCATGGATTCTTGGTTGCGCACACATCTACTAGCTTGCACTCAGTTCCTGGCAGAAAGTTACTATATCCCTCTTTACATTCACAATGAGACTGGACAAAAAAAGTACAGATTGCTTATTACAAAGTTATACACGCTTCCCTTACATCCTAACCTGTAGCACAGATGGGATATTCCATACCCCCCCCCCCCCCCCCCCCGCGAACTCATAGGACAGATGGAACTTTATTAGAAATAAATCAATTAATTCATTAGTAACACCCACACAAACCCCATAAATAGGAGGGGGATCACCCACAGTTCTTGTGTTTTTTTCTGACTGATGGTGACCCTCCTTTCGGTGGGGATCCATACTTTATTATTCCTTTTTCTTTTCGCCAGTTCCTCCTGGCCTTATACTTGTGGACCGGTTTCCATTCTGGCCTTATCTTTTAGACAGTTCCTTTAAAGGTATTGTGTTAGGACTAAATAGTATGACAATGTTCTATATTAAGAAAGGCCAGGACTAGAAAAAATTAATTTCTTCCTTTGTCAAGGAGTATAAAAAAGTATGACTGTCTGCAGACGAACGTGTCACAAATGCTCCATGGACCTGAGTAATGATGGCTGGGTGTGAACATTCTCATATAAACACAACATATCTTAGTCTTGTATTCATGTGTAGTTTTTCCAAAAATTCATGTAATGCAAGTTCAGTGCCATGGAGGGGATGCAAGGTTTAAACTAAGGTAGCTGGATTGTCGCTGTATAGTGTCAATGAGCCAGTATTTCTGAATGAAATCTGTAAGTAAACATTTCATGTAGATGTTGCAAATTTAGTTATAGTTCTAAACAGAATTATAATTTATTCGCAAAGCCTGTGTACTGTGAGAACAGGTTTGGAAGTAGAAATATGCATATTTACAAGCTCCTTTGCCTTCCTATTATATGAGCAGGGATGGCATTTTGAGGACAACCTGCAGTAAAGCACATGTCTACAGTATAATGCTGCAAATACAAGTGAGAGCGGAGCAGTCCACTGGCTAAGGATATCAAATAAATACACAGATATTGGGCCATTATTTGCAACCTTTTGCATGGATTGGGTCATTAGAATATGATATACCAATAAAAAAGGAAACAACAGCTGGAGGTACCTGATTATAACACCTGATACAAATAAAAGGATATATCAGGGAAAAAGAAACCAAATGGTGCATTGGTTCAAAAATAAGGAAACTGAATATATATCGGTGGTGCAAAGGAATCCATAGAATAAATACTGTAATAAAGAAGAAAAAAGAAAGTCCAGCAACTCACCGCAATATGCATTCAGTATATTGAAGCCGCCATGGATGCCCAGGATCGTGCAGGAAGCTCAGAGGCTACAAACCGGTAGGTTTCGTGCAATCAGCACTTCTTCCATCCCTGGGCCGGAAGAAGTGCTAATTGCATGAAACCTACCGGTTTGTAGCCTCTGAGCTTCCCGCAAGATCCTGGGCATCCATGGCGGCTTCAATATACTGAATGCATATTGCGATGAGTTGCTGGACTTTCTTTTTTCTTCGTTATTAAATCATTTGAATATGAGGCAAAACAGTAATAAAGGACTGAGTCTCTAATAGTGTCCCTATATGCCCTACTGGCATCCCTTAAATTATAGCCCTAAACCTTAGAAGAGCGATCATGCCAAAAAGGGTGGCCCCAAACTGGATCCTATTCCTAGATGCTCTATATACCTCTACATGGGTTTGGGGAAGATGAACTGATCTGTGATAGACCACCTAGCGTCTTTTACTTGTCCAGGATAGTTACACTGTGGTCACATTAATTGACTGTAGCCAAAAAGATTGATAAAACAAATACCACAAAAAGGGCCAATAGCAAAATCACTTTTGTGATAAAAGATAACCAATCCTAAACAGATGGATAGTCAACTGGGAGCTGATGTTTATCATCATATGCAAATGATACAAATTCAGTAGTGTCCAAACCAATAAAAGTTGTGCTTCAATCGATATTGCCATCCAACAGATATATATGCGTAAAAAACACATTGTCCCACAAACAACAATAAGTTCATCAGGGACTCTTGTTAATCTGCCACAATTGAATCCATAGTTTTAGTGTCAATGCATATGCACAAACTGGGTAAAAAAAGTCATGAGAATAATACATGCTAAAGATATTAGAAACTTATCTGAGCTGTACATGATGAAGACTACCAGGTATAAGTGCAATCTGTGAGTGTCTGGTGTACATATATGTATATGTTGTACATTAAATTCTCACCTTTCCAGGACCATCATATTTGCAAACAGAAGATAGTGTGGGGCAATTTCCAAAGTTTGTTTGGCATGGATCAATAGGTAAACACAAGGTGCCATCACCACTGTAGCCTTCTTTGCATTTACAGTTGTGTTGGTTTGGGCCGATATGGAAGCAGTCTGCTGCTGCATGACAGACATTCTTCAAACAAGGATTAATTTCTGTAAAACAAAGAGTGAGTGAAGATCATAACTGCTTAACATCTGTGATATTAGTTTTTCTCCACTATATACATTTTATACAGTTCTAATTTTATTATTTTAGTGTCCAGTTTATTCTGCATAACACATTGCCTATTCATACCATTGGGCTATACAGGACACATCCTCCAAATTTAGAGATGCTCTTTGTAACTGCTTTCCAGTGTGGCCAAGAGATTAGGGTTCTGGACAGAAGATCCCCTCTAGTAACTAGTGTTTTATAATTAAAGTGGGTATTTTTGAACTTGACAAAATATTGACAGTGCCACATGAGAACATAGCTTAAGATGTGCAGAGAAGATATCACATTAACATTTCAGATACATATTCTTGAAGCTCAGAATCCTAAAAGTCAATTTGTTGGTTAGTCCTCTTACTATACTTTTGGGTGTGTGTATATGCATTGGGGGTATCAAGGTGTATTTACTTTTTACCACAGATAAAATGTTCCTCTTTGTGAATTATGAAGCTGTTCCTGGCTGAAAATCTGCATTGTCAGATTTAAAAACTTTTTATACGTTGTTGATCTTAGCAAAACATTAACCTTTCTAATACTTCATAAGAAAATTGTATTTCATTTTTATAGAAATCATGGCTTTGTCCTAGCTGAAGCACAGGCATGGACAAAGTCTAGAAAGTGAGGGTGAGCTAGCAGTCCTCTGTGCTCTCTCCTGTCTGATATTACTCCTTGCTCTCTCCTGTCTGATAGGACTCCTCTGTGCTCTCTCCTGTCTGATAGGACTCCTCTGTGCTCTCTCCTGTCTGATAGGACTCCTCTGTGCTCTCTCCTGTCTGATAGCACTCCTCTGTGCTCTCTCCTGTCTGATATTACTCCTCTGTGCTCTCTCCTGTCTGATAAGACTCCTCTGTGATCTCTCCTGTCTGATAGGACTCCTCTGTGCTCTCTCCTGTCTGATAAGACTCCTCTGTGCTCTCTCCTGTCTGATAGCACTCCTCTCTGCTCTCTCCTGTCTGATAGCACTCCTCTGTGTTCTCTCCTATCTGATAGTCCTCCCCTATGCTCTCTCCTGTCTGATAGAACTCTTCTGTGCTCTGGCCTGTCTGATAGTAGTCCTCTGTGCTCTCTCCTGTCTGATAGCACTCCTCTGTGCTCTCTCCTGTCTGATAGTACTCCTCTGTGCTCTCTCCTGTCTGATAGTACTGCTCTGTACTCTCTCCTGTCTGATAGTACTCCTCTGTGCTCTCTCCTGTCTGATAGCACTCCTCTGTGCTCTCCCCTGTCTGAAAGGACTCCTCTGTGCTCTCTCCTGTCTGATAGCACTCCTTTGTACTCTCTCCTGTCTGATAGGACTCCTCTGTGCTCTCTCCTGTCTGATAGCACTCCACTGTGCACTCCCCTGTCTGATAGGACTCCTCTGTGCTCTCTCCTGTCTGATAGGACTCCTCTGTGCTCTCTCCTGTCTGATAGCACTCCTGTGCTCTCTCCTGTCCTATCATACACCTAATAGACATAGGAGTGCTAGCCCACCCTCACTTACTGGATTTTGTCCATGCCTGTGCTTCAGCTTGGATAAAGCCATATTTTATAAGCCATGATTTCCATAAAAAGGAAGTAAAATTTTCTTATGTAGTACTGTATATTAGAAAGGTTAATGTTTTGCCAATATATACAACATATAAAACATTTTTGTATCTGACACTACACATAAAAAAAACATGTTGGATTTCTGGAATAAGTCTTACGTTCACACTGAGTGCCTTTCTCTTCAAAATCTGGTAAGCATTTACACTCCATTGCTCCCGTGCTTGAACTAACACATCGCATATTTTCTTTGCAGTTCAATGCTGCACATTCTGGTAAAGCTGGGATAAAAAAAAAATGAATATCTTAGTACTCTAAACATAATAAAATCGTACATGGCGCACTTTCATTCACACCCCCTAAGTTATACACCCAACGATCAGTGATTGATGGCTTGTCCTACACCAGATACCTAAGGCTACCCTGCCTGGGGATGTGTCTGATCACAGGTGGGTCCAACAGCTGCCCCCCCCCCCCCCCCGATTTCCCATACGGGGCACAGGTTCTCCTCTGCTAATGCACATTTCCAACACAGCATGTCAGCTGGTTGAAACACACACCTTCCATTCACCTCTATGGCAGAGGTGGAGACACACATCCTCCATTAATCTCTGTCTAAGAGGCGGAGACACAGGAACGGTGTGTTCCTGTGTCTCCGCCTCTTAGATAGAGATTAATGGAGGGGGTGTGTTTTGACCAGCTGACATGCTGTGTGCGAAATGCGCATTAGCAGAGGAGAGTCGGGGGCTGAGCCGGAGCCCTGTACAGGAGATTGCGGGGGTAGGGGGGGAAGGGGGGGAAGGTGGGGGTCCCCAGCAGTCGGACCCCTTGCGATCAGACACTTATCCTCTGGACATCTTCTTTAATGTGGAACTATGAAGAAATATTAGTTTAAGCATGCATTAAAATCTACAACTTCAGTGACAGTGCAAGAAACAAAAGCATATCCCTTTGCATAATAAAGTGTCAGTCCTTCCCTATTCATTGTCCCATGCTGCAATACTTACGTTGATCACATCTAGGACCACCATAACCAGAAAGGCACAAGCATATACCATCTCCATTAATTCCACTGTTACATACTCCATGGACACAAGAACAGACTGTGGAAATAAAAGAATAATACATTATACAAAGAACAGAAACCAGACCCAACAAAAATAATCTTTACTATTTTCAAGGTGGTCTATACACTGAGCGACAGGGCATAGAATATATAGTTCCAGTGGGTGGCTTATGTCACAAAGTATTTAAATGGTTCTGTGAAATCACAATAGTGATGGCCTGTATTTAGGATAGTGGGATTCTGACTTTTAGCCCTCCCTGGTACTTTGAAAGGGTTGCTGCACTTAAAGGGGTACTCCATCCCTAGACATCTTATCCCCCATCTAAAGGATAGGAGATAAGATGTCTGATCGTGGGGGTCCCGCTGCTGGAACTTTGCTCTGTGCCGGAACACTGATGATGCGGAGGCTCGTGACATCCCTGTCACGCCCCGCTCGTGATGTCACGGCCATGTCCCCTCAATGCAAGTCTATGGGAGGGGGCGTAAAAGCCGTAGATGCCTCCTCCCATAGACTTGCATTTAGGGGGATGTGGCCGTGATGTCACAAGATTAAACGAACGCCGGGTGCAGCAGGGAGATCATGGGGGTCTCCAGCGGCGGGACTCTCACGATCAGACATCTTATCTCCTATCCTTTGGAGTGTGAAACTGTGATCTCTTCAATTTTTACAAGACTCTATACACCTGTATAATGGACATTTGAAGACATGAAATGTTTTTAGCCATTTTACTCAACAGCTCAGAAAGATGTGAAACGGACACAAAGTAAAAGCAGAAAGGAAAAAAAAAATCCCTTTTACCCAGTATTTGATGATTTAGTGGTCTTTGTGATGGTGAAAACTTTCTATCAATACAAAGAAGGTAGAGTCTCAAGTTAACTCAGTTAACATGGTGTACAAGTAAACTGGTACTACTAAATGGCTTTACCAGAATGGAGGAGCACTAATCCACTGAATCATCAGCCAGATCTCTGCATCTTTAGTGACAGGTCAATTCACTTCATCAGTTCGCAGGTCTATTTACAATAATTGTGTGGATTTTAGCACAGAGACCGCAAGTCTGCGGAATTTCTTAGCTGATATTCTGCAGTGGAAACATACCCTTAGGCCAAGTTCACGTCAGAATCTCCATGCAGAATTCCAACAAAAATTGATGATAAAAACATGAGAAACGCCGACGCATTCCGAGCTGTTCACAGCTCTTAGTCGTGCCAGCATATTGACGGGCATGTGCTCCTTATATAGTGTCTACCCAGTTTGGCCCCGGGGATCACAGAAGCAAGCCGGAAACAACACATTAGTGACGTATGCAAGCATCACATTCGCCACACAAAGCCACAAACTGCGGTACGGATCGGATCAGGTAAGTATGTGGAAATACAATAACAAAAATATTGCATAAAAGAAAACCCGATCCAGATCGTGATAGGTATCTAAGACGCTAGATATACAAACTGAAATGTATGAACAGCTGAATGAAAATATCAGTCATAGTAAACAAAACATGGGAGTGCCATTTGAGCATACAATGTGGGTGGATGTTACGCCGAGCGCTCCGGGTCCCTGCTCCTCCCCGGAGCGCTCGCGCCGTTCCTCTCTCTGCAGCGCCCCGGTCAGACCCGCTGACCGGGAGTGCTGCACTGACATTGCCGGCGGGGATGCGATTCGCATAGCGGGACGCGCCCGCTCGCGAATCGCATCCCAAGTCACTCACCCGTCCCGGTCCCCGGCTGTCACACCCTGGCGCCAGCTCTCTAAGATTTAAAGGGCCAGTGCACCAGTGATTGGTGCCTGGCCCAATCAGCCTAATTAGCTTCCACCTGCTCCCTGTCCTTATTACCTCACTTCCCCTGCACTTCCTTGCCGGATCTTGTTGCCTTGTGCCAGTGAAAGCGTTTCGTGTTGTCCAAAGCCTGTGTTCCAGATCTCCTGCTATCCTTATTGACTATGAACCTTGCCGCCTGCCCCGACCTTCTGCTACGTCTGACCTTGCCTCTGCCTAGTCCTTCTGTCCCACGCCTTCTCAGCAGTCAGCGAGGTTGAGCCGTTGCCGGTGGATACGACCTGGTTGCTACCGCTGCAGCAAGACCATCCCGCTTTGCGGCGGGCTCTGGTGAAAACCAGTAGCAACCCTAGAACCGGTCCACCGACACGGTCCACGCCAATCCCTCGCTGACACAGAGGATCCACATCCAGCCTGCCGAATCGTAACAGTAGATCCGGCCATGGATCCCGCTGAGGTGCCGCTGCCAAGTCTCGCTGACCTACCCACGGTGATCGCCCAGCAATCGCAGCAAATTACCCAACAAGGACAGCAGCTGTTGCAGTTGACCGCCACGTTACAGCAACTTCTGCCACTGCTACAGCAGCAACCATCTCCTCCGCCAGCTCCTGCACCTCCTCGCAGCGAGTGGCCGCTCCTAGCCTCAGCTTGTCCCTGCCGGACAAATTTGATGGGGACTCCCGACTCTGCCGTGGCTTCTTGTCTCAATGTTCCCTGCATATGGAGATGTTGTCGGACCAATTTCCTACAGAACGGTCTAAGGCGGTGTTCGTAGTGAGTCTTCTATCTGGAAAGGCTTTGTCTTGGGCCACACCGCTATGGGACCGCAATGATCCTGCCACAGCCACTGTCCAGTCCTTCTTCGCTGAAGTCCGTAGTGTCTTCAAGGAACCAGCCCGAGCTTCTTCTGCCGAGACTGCCCTGCTGAACCTGGTCCAGGGTAATTCTTCAGTAGGCGAGTACGCCATCCAATTTCGTACTCTCGCTTCCGAATTATCTTGGAATAACAAGGCTTTCTGCGCGACCTTTAAAAAAGGCCTATCCAGTAACATCAAGGATGTGCTGGCCGCACGAGAGATTCCTGCCAACCTGCAAGAACTTATCCATTTGACCACCCGCATTGACATGCGTTTTTCTGAGAGACACCAGGAGCTCCGCCAGGAAAAAGACCTTGATCTCTGGGCACCTCTCTCACAGTATCCTTTGCAATCTACCCCTGTGCCTCCCGCCGAGGAGGCTATGCAAGTGGATCGGTCTCGCCTGACCCATGAAGAGAGGACTCGCCGTAGGGATAACAATTTATGTCTGTACTGCGCCAGTACCGAACACTTCTTGGTGGATTGCCCTATTCGCCCTCCACGTCTGGGAAACGCACGCACACACCCAGCTCACGTGGGAGTGGCGTCTCTTGGTCTGAAGTCTGCTTCTCCACGTCTCACTGTGCCCGTGCGGATTTCTCCTTCTGCCAACTCCTCCTTCTCAGCCGCGGCCTTCTTGGACTCTGGTTCTTCTGGAAATTTTATTCTGGCCTCTTTGGTGAATAAGTTCTGCATCCCGGGGACCCGTCTCGTCAAGCCGCTCTACATTTCCTCGGTCAACGGAGTTAAATTGGACTGCACCGTGCGTTACCGCACAGAACCCCTGCTCATGAGTATTGGACTGCATCACGAAAAAATTGAACTTTTTGTTTTGCCAAACTGCACCTCTGAAGTCCTCCTTGGTCTGCCATGGCTCCAACACCACTCTCCTACCCTTGATTGGACCACCGGGGAGATCAAGAGCTGGGGGGCTTCTTGCCATAAAAAATGCCTCACGGCCTATCTGGACTATGCTGTGTCTCCTCCTCATAGCCCCTGTCCTGGTAACACTTTGCCCCATGCCCAGCTTCACTCTCTTCCCCCCCTCCCCACTCCCACGCCTTCTGGTTTGCCCGCTGTTGATGAGGTTTCCCGGGACTTCTCCACCATCTGGAAAGAGACCCAAAAATCCCTCATACAGGCCTCATCCCGGATGAAGAAACATCCCGACAAAAAGAGGGGGAGACCTAAGGGGGGGAGGGGTACTGTTATGCCGAGCGCTCCGGGTCCCTGCTCCTCCCCAGAGCGCTCGCGGCGTTCCTCTCTCTGCAGCGCCCCGGTCAGACCCGCTGACCGGGAGCGCTGCACTGACATTGTCGCGGGGATGCGATTCGCATAGCGGGACGCGCCCGCTCGCGAATCGCATCCCAAGTCACTCACCTGTCCCGATCCCCGGCTGTCACGTCCTGGCGCGCGCGGCTCCGCTCTTTAGGGCGCTCCAGCGCTCTAAGATTTAAAGGGCCAGTGCACCAGCTACGTCTGACCTTGCCTCTGCCTAGTCCTTCTGTCCCACGCCTTCTCAGCAGTAGGCGAGGTTGAGCCATTGCCGGTGGATACGACCTGGTTGCTACTGCCGCAGCAAGACCATCCCGCTTTGCGGCGGGCTCTGGTGAAAACCAGTAGCAACCCTAGAACCGGTCCACCGACACGGTCCACGCCAATCCCTCGCTGACACAGAGGATCCACATCCAGCCTGCCGAATCGTAACAGTGGAATACACACATTAGTTTGCCGGTTACTACGAAAATTTCCGTGCGGACATTCCAACATGTGAACATAGCCTTAGACACCAGGAATTGATTCTTCAAAAGTTTTTGCTGGACACAATAATTAAATAAGTGAACTCCTATCATAGATATACCAGGCTTCTCATCCCCTAAATTCTTTACTTAGTAAAACAAAACAACCTTTAGCTTTTTCTTTTCTTCAAACAGAGAAAAATGCAAGAAGCAATATGAAATTCTAAAATAGAAAAGGATCCCTTATTTCTTCTGAAAATTGAATTTACTTTTCCCAATAGAAAGGTAAAAAGACAAATGACAGTACATTACAGTCACGTAACCTTCCCTCAAAGATATCTTATAACCTGCTGCCATCTAGTGGTAATTTAAAAGATTTACAATTATTAATGATAGAGGTTATAAACACTGCGGTGTATGTGCACAACAAAAATAAAATAATAGTAGTAATAGTAATAATAATTAATATGATGATGATTATTAATAATAATGTTGATAATAATGTAACATTTATGGTTATAATTACATAATACTGTTTGTGAAACTATTCAAACATTTAATGAATATTAAGTTTATTATTATATAATATGTACTTACATTTTTAACCTTATGCTAATACTTATTTTCACAACAATGACATTTTGAACATACCAGAGCGACAGTCAGCACCATACATCTTGTTGTCAGCACACCTTTCACAGGCTGTTCCACCGAATCCTTCCTATGCAGAGACTTAAAATAGTCAGCTGAAGTTCATAATTCATGTATAGCTGAAGCCCCTTACTCCAGTATTAGAAAATGGTATTTAAATAAGAATATCAGCCCCCAAGACATATAACATAGTAATAAAATGTTATTGCAAATTGTACCACAGCTGATTTTGTTACCCATTGACTTCAATGGGTAGGAAAATATGGAGCAAATCCAGAAATATTTGAACATACCTTTAGTGGGGAAAAGAGCCACAAAGAATCAAGCATTGTAGGTGTATAATTTCATATATTTCCTGTTGACTTTCAGCTAGCAAATGGCCCCAGCATTTAAAAACAAACAAACAAAAAATGCAGCATTTTTCGGAAAATCCCCAAGTGTAGCCACCCTCAATAAACCAGAAAGAACTCAGGGTATGTTCACACTGCAGAATTCTGCGAGCGGAGATCCCCTCAGGTGGCTGCTGCTGAAAATACTTTGGCAGTAGGACTGCGGGACACTGCGCCGTCACCATTGATCGCTATGCAGTACTCGCGGAATTCTGCAGTGTAAACGTACCCTTAGGGAGGTACTTGTGCAGTGCAGCAACTGAGTTGAGACTGTGGTTTAGGCAAAGCACAAAGCCTTTTACACAAACAAAGCTTTCTATACACAATGGCCCTCATTTACTATTGCAAACCTGACATGTTTTGCCGGGTTGTGCGCCAGATTCTGTCGCATTGCGCCAGAAATTCTGTCTGTGCCAGATGTTGCGCCAGAATTGAAAAAACCCAGACTAATGCTCCATTTTGCTAAGAAAACCCCAAAAAGGGCGTGGTCGTCTGGGGAAGGGGCGTGGTCTCAGAAAAGGGGCGTGTTCCCGACATTTTCACAACAATCCAACATATTTACTAAGGTTTCCACATAAAATGTGGTGGATTTGAGCTGAGGAAAACCCTACAGATCAGAGCATGTGTAAAAAAAAGCAAAGTGTAGGGAAAGTGGAAAATGTAGGGAAACCTTAGTAAATACTGTGGAAAATAATTGTAGGGAATTAAAACCCACAAAGAAACCTACATTCCACTCTTAGTAAATAAGGGTCAATATTTAAATTTACTAACCATTATTTATGTAATATTTTGGGTAAAGTGAAAATAAATCAAATGCAGTGATCCCTCAACTTACAATGGCCTTGGATTACAATATTTTCAACATATGGTATTTTCTGGATTCCTTTGTAATGTGAAACCAGACTCAACATACAATGCTACAGACAGTTCAGATCTGTGAAACATGTCAATGGCTGGAAGAACTAATTTGAATGGGCATGCACTGGTAAAACCCCTGTATTACTGAAGTGCATACACTGACCAGCTGTCTTGTAGTTTCCCCTACAGTACAGGGAGGTATAACATGTTCTGTACTACTCTTTACCTGTGCCAGGGTTAGCTGCTCCTTTATACACCAGGTGAGGGCGGCTCCATTTAACTTTTTTAGGACACTTTGTCTTCTGTAAAGGACCCTGAAGAAGCTACATAGACAGTGATTTACAGCCCCCAGCAGCTCTTTCTTACTTGTATATGTAAGGAAATGCTTTATCTGTATTAGTTATCCACTTACTTTTCTTTAAATGGACACTGGCACAGTACAGTAACTTTTGATGTTATGTTATAAAGCATGCAAAAACAATATGTTTTGCAGTTGCCATCACCAGAAATTTTTTCATTATTTCATACTAAAAAAGCCAGTCAAAAAAGTGGCCACTAGGGGTCTCCCTGTGTCCTGGGACAACATACCAGTCTTGCAGTGTCCAGTGGTCATCTACACGCCATGGACACCATGAGTGATTGACAGGGCTGCAGGCAGGTCCAGAGCTGCTGTGCTCCCGGCCCTCTGAGAGTCAGAGCAGAGTGAGAGAGGGGGAGGAGTCATCATAGTGAGGAGAAGAGAGGGACACGCCCCTTGCCTCTGTATGGCCAGAAACCTCAATGGGCAATGATGGCAAGTAAATAAAGGTAATTCTAAGAGAAATATAGGTCATAGACACATACGATTAGATACTACATGATCAGATTATATGTTCATGATCAGGATGAGGTATTGAGCAACATATAACATTTTTTTTTTGGGAGGGGGGGGGGTGGGATCTGACAGGTATGCTTTAATCCTCATCCTAGTTTTGGATGATATTTTGGGGCTTCAGAACAAATTACCAGGTTTCCATAGAGTTATGGTCTCAACATACAATGGTTTCAACATACAATGGTTGTCCTGGACCCAATTTATATACAGAGAAGCAACTTGAGAGCATACCTGACAAGAGCATACACCATTACCCTCCATCCCATCAGAGCACGTTCCTCGGTTATTACATGGGGATGATGCTCCACCTGGACATTCTGTTGATAAATGACATCAGTGTAAGGAAAATAAAATATATAAATTAAATCAAGTATATACATTCAGGGACAGCTGCCTCCAAGTAAAATCCTTTGTGTATTTGAAATGTCTTTCTGGTTTACACAGAAAGGCTGATATCTGCACAGCATTTCCCGAGGCTGAGGGTATTGTAAACACTATTTATTACCAGTATTGGTTTAAGTGCTTTTAGGAAGTGTTTGATGTGCAGGTGAATATTCTGAACATGGCTCGGATCAGAACATATCAGGGACACTACCAGATGACAAAAATAAAGGACATTTTGACAGAATAGAAGTATTTCTACATTCTACCACTGCACAACAATACTTCAACAATATGTGCATAGATTAAAAGTACATGGGAATGCAAGAAACTTTTGAAATATATCTACTTCTCCCTTTCATTCCCCTTTTCTCCTAATCTTGTAACTAATTCTGGAAGACTGCCCACTGAGGGATTAAGTTAAATGCTGCCCATAGAACAGTGGCAAAGACAGACCTTCACAGAGAAGCTGCTAAAATATCAAGAGTCTTCTATCTGAACCCAACACTTGATGCACAGCTTACACTGCTCATTAATCTATAATGCTCCATGTATGAGTTATATAACGGCTAGAAGTAGTGCTACTTTACATGTACATATTGGACAATTTATTGACCATTCAAGCCTTTTTCACAGACACCTTTTTCTGCATTTAAAACATTTTTGTATGCATTTTTGTGACAATAACTGTGACTTTAAAGGGGTATTCCAGGCAAAACCTTTTTATATATATATCAACTGGCTCCGGAAAGTTAAACAGATTTGTGAATAACTTCTATTAAAAAATCTTAATCCTTCCAATAGTTATTAGCTTCTGAAGTTTTTTGTCTAACTGCTCAATGATGATGTCACGTCCCGGGAGCTGTGCATGATGGGAGAATATCCCCATAGGAACTGCACAGTTCCCGGGATGTGAGTCATCAGAGAGCAGTTAGACAGAAAACAACAACTTAACTTCAGAAGCTAATAACTATTGGAAGGATTAAGATTTTTTAATAGAAGTAATTTACAAATCTGTTTAACTTTCCGGAGCCAGTTGATATATAAAAAAAAGTTTTGGCATGGAATACCCCTTTAAGTACACATGTATTTTTAAGGTGCTTACAGAAAAGCATATTGTGAAAAAAGAAACAGGAAAACAACATACCTATTCAATGCTGCATTTCATTAAAACTCTAAAAATGTTCCAGAAACACCAAAATCCAAAATGTTATGATATTTTAAGGGTTATATTTTTACATAATAACAAAACTTATCTCAGTTATATTTTTGCTGTATAAGTACCAATTTCTAGTGGATATGCTTGTCACCATGACTGGCCTTTTCTGTTGGTTAAATGGGCACTGTCAGATACAAAAACTTTTTATATGTTGTACATCTTGGTGATCGGGATGACCCTTATGTTTCTAATGACTGATCAATACACTAATACTAATATGTCATTGCTGCTGGAAAAATATATCTGTTACCTACCCCTTAACCCATATACATTATCTTGCACTATGCTCGTGACTACGATTGAGGCCTTGCCATGACACCGATACAACTGAGATAAGGAGTAGAAAGACAAAATATCTCACGAACAGAGAACTCTGGGATTTCCCAGTAGAGAAACTTCTGCCAAGAAATTAATGGACACTACATATGCTAATATGTACGGACACAATAATCAAACAACCAATCAAAATGTAACATGCTGATTCTGACATCATAACTAAACCTCCTTCTTTGTCCAATGTAAAAACTAAATGTACTTCCTGAATTAAACAGAACTCTTTAAGGGAGCAGCTGAGTTTCCTGCTAAGAGAGAGTTCTACTAACATCCTGTGTGGTGTATATTTTCTTATGTCGACACTTGGCAGTTTATATCAGCACAGTCAATCAAATTTGAAAACCTCCCCTCGGACCATCCTTAACATTGGTAAAACAATAACCTTTCTAATATACTTCAAAAGAAAATGTTATTTGATTTTTATAGAAACATGGCTTAACAAGATTTTAACCAAGTGAGCTAAAGAAAAAGTGTATTAAAAATAAATAAAAGTGCTAGGGACAAAAAAATACATACACATACGCAGGATTAGGTACTGAGTAACATATTAATATTTTTTGGGGATCTGACAGTTATGCTTAAAGGTTCTACTTATATAACTGAAAAATGTGCTGACAAGCAAATTACTTTTTGACCCTCTGGTCATTTGTAATATCTCATGTCTCCTGTTTTGACAATACAGGTAAAAGTGCTTACACAAATGTTTTTACTAGGATAGCAGGGTAATGACAGACTCCTTACTTTGAGGTCCTCAGGGATCAGAGATTAAATGTACAGAAAAACTGCTTAAAGTACGTAAAAAACAAAAGTGACAAAGATGTAGTCAGGAAGTACATTGAAAACCGAACGCTAACAAGCAGTTTCCTGTAGGCTTTACTCTGAAAACAATGTAACAAATGTGAGCACTTGAAAAATTCACTGGGCCGGATTTTCTGTTCCAAATGTGCCAGAATCCTGGCTTAATGTGCACTAGAAACCAGACCTAAATACATTGTAAAAGCTTTATTATCATTTGCATAATAGTGATAGTTTGACATGGAGGCATGGCTTATCCGTAAATAGGCCTGGCTTAAAAGAAAATGGCACGTCTTTGGATGTAACACTGTGTGCCAAATTTTGCACTCAAATTTTAGCACAAAATATTGCACTAAACTAAACCAACTAATCTATATATATATAAAACTAAATGAGGGAGATTTATGAAAACCTTGTCCAGTTGCCCATAGCAACCAATCAGATCGCTTCTTTCATTTTTCACAGGATTTCTAAAAATGAAAGAAGTGAGCTGATTGGTTGCTATGGGCAACTGGGCAAGTTTTCCTCTGGACAGGTTTTGATAAATCTCCCCCAATGTGTGTGTGTATGTGTGTATGTTCTAGCATCACTTCCAAACGGCTAAAGATATTAACATGAAACTTGGCACACATGTTACTTATATGTCAACAACAAATATAGGGTAGGTATTTTAACCCTTACTCACCCCCATTTTCCAGGGGCCTGGTTGATGTTTAAAGTCCCATACAAGTCAATGGGAAATATGTTAGTGCATAACTTCCAAATGACTGGAGATATTTCGATAATGCTTGGTCACATGTTACTTATATGTCCACTTAAAATATAGGATAGATTATTTAACCCTTAACTACCCCCATTTGTGAGGGTTAGGGTTTTTATTTAAAGTCCCATGCAAATCAATGGGAAATGTATGTTCCCACATAACTTCCGTACGGCTGGAGATATTTCAATACCTGGTACACATATTATATATATATATATAGGAGGACGGGATAGGAGGATGGGATAGGAGGACCAGGATAGGAGGACGGGATAGGAGGTCGGGATAGGAGGTCGGGATAGGAGGTTGGGATAGGGGTCGGGATAGGAGGTCGAGATAGGAGGATGAGATATGAGGAAGGGATAGGAGGACGGGATGGAAGGACGGGATAGGAGGATGGGATAAGAGGTCAGGATAGGAGGTTGGGATAGATGGACTGGATAGGAGGACGGAATAGGAGGTCGAGATAGGAGGTCGAGATAGGAGGACGGGATAGGAGGTCTGGATAGGAGGTTGGGATAGGAGGTCGGGATAGGCGGTCGGGATAGGAGGTCGAGATAGAGAAGGTCGGGATAGGAGGTCGGGATAGGAGGTTGGGATAGGAGGAAGGGGTTATGAGGACGGGATAGGAGGACGGGATAGGAGGACAGGATAGGAGGTTGGGATAGATGGACTGGATAGGAGGACGGGATAGGAGGTTGAGATAGGTGGTCAAGATATGAGGATGGGAAAGAAGGACGAGATAGGAGGTCGGGATAGGAGGTCGGGATATGAGGGTGGGATAGGAGGACGGGATAGGAGGTCAGGATAGGAGGTTCGAGATAGGAGGTCAGGATAGGAGGTTGAGATAGGAGGACGGGATAGAAGGTCGGGATAGGAGGTCGGGATAGGAGGTCAGGATAGGAGGTCGAGATAGGAGGACGGGATAGGAGGACGGGATAGGAGGTCGGGATAGGAGGTCGAGATAGGAGGTTTGGATAGATGGACTGGATAGGAGGACAGGATAGGAGGTCGGGATAGGAGGTCGGAATAGAAGGTTGAGATAGGAGGTTGAGATAGGAGGACGGGATAGGAGGTCGAGATAGGAGGTCGAGATAGGACGGAGTAGGAGGTCAGGATAGGAGGTCATGATAGGAGGTCGAGATAGGAGGACAGGATATGAGGACTGGATGTGGTGAGGAAAAATGACCTTAAGGTAGGCGCTCATGGAATTTCACAGCCAAGTCATGGAAGTGAGTTAAATTCAGGCTTTATTTGTTCATAGCATCAATAACGCGTTTCGGGGTCAGCATACCCATTTTCAGATTGACAGATTTTCCGCAGGCAAAAGCTAGTAGGTGATAATATCATAAATACCAGGGCCAATATTACCAATAATACCAGTATACATGAAACCAATTATACTACTACATAAAGAGTGAATTATATCACAATACTGAGTAAAAACCACTTTACACAGACTAACAATACCAATAATAGCAGTAAACAAATAATACAAGGGCCAAATTATACTGGGGCATCAGGAACACAGTATACATCAGTGACTGACTAATGCACTGAACTGTTACCGAATAAAGCCACTGTACACAGACCAGTATTCCCCATGCCCATATAGAAGTAGATACAAACTGTACCCAGGATCTGTATACAATATAAATAATCATATACAGGACTATATAGAGGTATATACCAGCTGTACACAGATCTGTATACTATGTAAGTGATTAAAGTTGTATCCAGGGACTCACAGGAGACATCTTTTCTGATCAAACATGACAAACATTTCTGACAAACATGTTAGACTCTGTATTTTTACAGTACCCTCCTGATCTCTACACAATGGGGAAGATTTATCAAAACCTGTCCAGAGGAAAAGATCCCTTCTTTCATTTTTCAGAGGCCTTTTAAAAAATGAAAGAAGCGATCTGATTGGTTGCTATGGGCAACTCAGCAACTTTTCCTCTGGATAGGTTTTGATAAATCTTCCCCAATATCCCCATCTATTGGTCAGCTAGGTTACTAGCAAGGTATACAGCCAGGTAGGTGAATGGATAGGTAGGTAGATAGGTAGATATCCAGGTGGTTAGGTAGGTAGGGAGGCAACTAGATAGGTACGTGGGTGGTTAGTTAGGCAGACAGCCAGGAAGGTAGGAAGGTGTCTAGCTAGCTAGACAGGTAGCTAGATAGTCAGGTAGGTAGCTATCTGGGTAAGTGAACAGCCAAGTAGGTAGGTTGGTATGTATACAGAAAGGTGGGTAAGGTAGGCAGACAGCCAGATGTGTGGGCAGTCAGGTAGTTATACAGCCAGGTGGGTGAGCAGGAAGGTAGTCTGACAGCCATGGGGGTGGGCGGGTGGGCAGGTAGTCTGAAAGCTATGGGGGTGGGCAGGCGGGCAGGTAGTCTGACAGCCATGGGGGTGGGTGGGCGGTCAGGTAGTCTGTCAGCCATGGAGGTGGGCGGGTGGACATTTAGTCTGACAGCCAGGGGGTGGGCGGGGGCTCAGGTAGTCTGACAGCCAGGGGGGTGGGCAGGTAGTCTGACAGCGAGAGGGGCGGGCGGTCAGGTAGTCTGACAGCCAGGGGGGTGGGCGGGCAAGTAGTCTGACAGCCAGGGGGGTGGGCGGGCTTGCAGGTAGTCTGACAGCCAGGGGGGATGGGCAAGTAGTCTAACAGCCAGGGGGTGGGCGGGCGTGCAGGTAGTCTGACAACCAGGGGGAGGGTAGACAGGTAGTATGGCAGCCAGGGGGGAGGGTGGGCAGGTAGCCTGACAGCCAGGGGAGAGGGTTGGCAGGTAGTCTGACAGCCAGGGAGGGGAGTGGGCGGGCGGGCAGGTAGTCTGACAGCCAGGGGGCTGGGCGGTCAGGTAGATAAGTCCCCAAGACGCCCCCTAAGCCCCCCTCTCCCACAGATACATTAAAAATAACAAAAATATATACTCACTTAGTCCCGCGGTTCAGTCTGGTTGCATACTCCTTCCTCTGCATGGCAGTGACCTCTGTCCTCCACAGTGCAGGCACCGATGAGTGACGTCAACGGCGCCTGCGTCAGGGCAGAGGTCACGGCAGGCCTGCTGTGACTCACAGGCATGTATGTTCTAACTGTATGTGCACGGGCGCATACAGTTTAAAGCAGCGCTCCTCGCTTGGGGATCCGGGGCAAGTGTCCTGGATTCCCAAACGCGGGCGGCAAAAATTTTTTTTTTCTACAGTGCTGCTGGGCCTATTTTAAGATAGGGGCCTGGAGCGGCTGCTCCATCCACCCCTATGTTAATCCAGCCCTGGGGGTCTTTATGGGAGTGTGTGCTGTGGAAAGATATGCAAAGATACCCTCTCTTATGTTTCCTTGGGTTGCTCTGAGACACCACTATCTGTAAGGGCATCCACATGGGAATCCCAGACCTTAGTCCATTGCTCGAAAAGGCTGCCCCAGAGAATATCTGTACATGGCCAGTTGGTTCTGCCTATGTCTCTTCTGCTGCCGCTTGAAGTTGTAGTACCCCTGTAGCAGTACACGATAGACAAGTTGCAACTTTGCTGCCTTGTGCTGATATGTTGTAGGTTTGGGCAAACTCCCATTTAACGTGTAATTCTATCCCTGTAATTATTTTCACTGAAAACCTCCTATAAATACCTTTTTTCTGTCCTGATCGGTAGCTTAGTTTCCTGCCATGTGTGAGGGGAGGAAGGAGGCGTGGACGGCAGGCGCGATGTCATCTGATGCCTGCCAGGGCTCACATCTGCCCTTCTTCCTCTATGCTGTGTTCCCTCTCGGGAAGCACGCATAGAGGCTGAGCACAAAGCAGGGACGGCAGCAAAACTACTATTACCAGCTGGTGGCACCCTATTTGTGAAAGACTAATCTACAAACTAATTTGACCATGTAAAATTAGTAATTATAACTTAATAGCAATTTTTCAGTTTAGCAGTGTGGCTAATAGAAGACCTCGATCAGTGCTATTGGGAGGAAGGCCCGATCCACTCTTCTTGCAGGACAGCGGAGCCTGATGATGCGGCCGGCCATGTCAGAAGTGCGCCCCGCTATGCTGCGAGTACACAAACCAATGTACGAAAACAAGATCAATTTGGCTCACTATTGCATACGTTTTTGTTTGTGATACACATTTGTATGTAAAATAAGTAGTAGAAGGAGTGAGCTAAAAGCACAAGGATACTCCAGGTGCCAGTCTGTCAACGAGGACCAATGGTACTAGCAAGCGCAGTGACCGAAGCTAATATATATACATTGCATACAACTTGAGAGCTCTGCTCTCAAAAAGTCAAACATTAGAACACCTTTATGCCATATCCTAAGAGCCTACAGATCCCAACTTGCAGTTAGGTGGAAATCCTCTTCTGTCCCTTCTACAGCCGACATTATAGAAGCTGTCAAGTCCAATTGTTTTTACGAAACGACGTGCGCCTGGAAGCTAAACAACAGACGGACCTGCGAGTCGAGATGGAAGACCTGGGCGAAGCACTATCCACTGGCCTAGGTGTAGCTAATTAACCATTCACATCACTTCTATCACGGTTTTATTAGATTTCATGCTGTTCTGGGATCCATTTCATTAAATTATGTTCATCCTATATTATTAAATGGTACTACTCTAACTACCCATTACTACTTATGATTACTGGGTGTCACACTTTGCACATATTTCCGGGGAATCTTCCTGTGACGAGAGAGGGGAGGACTACGGGATCTAGTCATGAAAAATCCTATTCTTCACTGCAGAGTTATAGGTATGACTATAAAATACTTTAAAACTGCTTATGTGACGTTTTTACTTTTCAAGATGACCTATAATGATCTGTCGGATATGTCTATAATATCCGCAACATCCAAAGACATGATTCTGCAAATTAATATTTCTACATACAGCTGAGTGATTGCTTTAGTAATATTTAGTGTTGAGCGGCATAGGCCATATTCGAATTCGCGAATATTCGCGAATATATGGACGAATATTCGTCATATATTCGCGAATATTCGCATATTCGTTATACCCTCGCTTTATTTTCGCGTATGCGAAAATACGCGTATGCTAAAATTAACATATGTGAAAATTCGCATATGCGAAAATTAACATATGCAAATTTTCGCGTAGCGAATTTTCGTATATGCGAATTTTTGCACGCCAGTCTCACACAGTAGTATTACAGCCTTCTTTACACCACACAAGCTGGAAGCAGAGAAGGGTGATCACTGTGATGTGTACTGTGAAGAAAAAAATAAATAAAAAACGAATATTCGTAATTACGAATATATAGCGCTATATTCGCGAAATTCGCGAATTCGCGAATATGCGATATTCGCGAATAATATTCGAATTGCGAATATTCGCGAGCAACACTAGTAATATTTATATAACTGTATTATATTTCTTATGTATTGTTCCTTGGCCACGTTGTTTTCTTTGGCCAATCTTTCCTTTGTTGTAAATTTCTCAAAAAAAAATCCAATAAAAATCATTTAAACCACAAAAAGTCAAACATAGCTTTCAACATCTAGAAATAGAATGATGAGCACTCACCAATCCTGACATGGACATGCAGGAAGGCAAACGACCATCCCCACTGCATGTCCCTGCTAGTCTGAATAAAGTAATCGGAAGACTACAGGACTGGTGAGTGCTCACTCATTATATTTCTAGATTATAAGAGATACGTCTGTATCTGTTTGCATATGTTTTAAATGTATACTTTATTTTTGTTAAAATGTAAAACTATGTAAAACCTGTAAAGCAAGTACACTTTTCCCACAGAATACGTCACTAACAGACTTCTATGGGGAGAAAGACACTTACCACAGCATATGATTTTTTTGTGGTACAGAAAAGTAGTGAATGTAGAATTTTTCTAGTCCACAAAAAAACTGAAAATCATACACAAATATACAGGGGGCAAAACAGGCCCAAACTGACATACTTTTGGCAATGTTTTACATAATGTAATTCTATCAATATACCACAGCATACATTTAGGTACTGTTGAAATGCATCTCTTCTGGCGAACTGCTGTGGTATAGATATCAACGAGTCCTTAAAGGGGTACTCCACTGGAAAACATTTTATTTTAAATCAACTGGTGCACAGAAAGTTAAACAGATTTGTAAATGACTTCTATTTAAAAATCTTAACCCTTCCAGTACTTATCAGCTGCTGTATGTTCCATAGGAAGTTCTTTTCTTTTTGAATTTCCTTTCTGTCTGACTACAGTGCTCTCTGCTGACACCTCTGTCCATTTTCTGAACTGTCCAGATTAGGAGAAAATCCCCATAGCAAACCTATCCTGTTCTGAACAGTTCCTGACACAGACAGAGGTGTCAGAAAAGAGCACCTGTGGTCAGACAAAGGAAACTCAAAAAGAAAAGAACTTCCCCTGGATCATACAGCAGCTGATAAGTACTGGAAGGGTTAAGATTTTTAAATAGAAGTCATTTACAAAAATGTTTATCTTTCTGGCACAAGTTGATTTAAAAAAAAAAAAATGTTTTCCAGGAAGGTACCCCTTTAACCCCTTAAGGACGCAGGACGTAAATGTACGTCCTGGTGAGGTGGTACTTAACGCACCAGGACGTACATTTACGTCCTAAGCATAACCGCGGGCATCGGAGCGATGCCCGGATCATGCGCGGCTGATCCCGGCTGCTGATCGCAGCCAGGGACCCGCCGGCAATGACCGACGCCCGCGATCTCGCGGGCGTCCGCCATTAACCCCTCAGGTGCCGGGATCAATACAGATCCCGGCATCTGCGGCAGTGCGCGATTTGAATGAATGATCGGATCGCCCGCAGCGCTGCTGCGGGGATCCGATCATTCATAACGCCGCATGGAGGTCCCCTCTCCTTCCTCCGTGCGGCTCCCGGCGTCTCCTGCTCTGGTCTGTGATCGAGCAGACCAGAGCAGAAGATGACCGAAAACACTGATCTGTTCTATGTCCTATACATCATGGTATTGCTATGAAGAAGTCCCCTATGGGGACTATTCAAGTGTAAAAAAAAAATTTAAAAAAATGTAAAAGTAAAAAAAAAGTGAAAAATCCCCTCCCCCAATAAAAAAGTAAAACGTCCGTTTTTTCCTATTTTACCCCCAAAAAGCGTAAAAAACATTTTTTATAGACATATTTGGTATCGCCGCGTGCGTAAATGTCCGAACTATTAAAATAAAATGTTAATGATCCCGTACGGTGAACGGCGTGAACGAAAAAAAAAAAAAAAAAGTCCAAAATTCCTACTTTTTTAATACATTTTATTAAAAAAAAATGATAAAAAGTGTATTAAAAGTTTTTTATATGCAAATGTGGTATCAAAAAAAAGTACAGATCATGGCGCAAAAAATGAGCCCCCATACCGCCACTTATATGGAAAAATAAAAAAGTAAGAGGTCATCAAAATAAAGGGATTATAAACGTACTAATTTGGTTAAAAAGTTTGTGATTTTTTTTAAGCACAACAATAATATAAAAGTATATAATAATGGGTATCATTTTAATCGTATTGACCCTCAGAATAAAGAACACATGTCATTTTTACCATAAATTGTACGGCGTGAAAACAAAACCTTCCAAAATTAGCAAAATTGCGTTTTTCGTTTTAATTTCCCCACAAAAATAGTGTTTTTTGGTTGCGCCATACATTTTATGATATAATGAGTGATGTCATTACAAAGGAAAACTGGTCACGCAAAAAATAAGCCCTCATACTAGTCTGTGGATGAAAATATAAAAGAGTTATGATTTTTAGAAGGCGAGGAGGAAAAAATGAAAACGTAAAAATTTAATTGTCTGAGTCCTTAAGGCCAAAATGGGCTGAGTCCTTAAGGGGTTAAAGAGTTTTTATACCGACACTATTTCTAAAGTCCTTTGGATGAATATCCCTATTTAATAGACTGAGTCTTTATCCATGACTTGCTGTCAGATGAAGAACTAAATACTGTTGAGCTTGTAAGATGTCTGGTTGTGGAGCCCTATGTGGTTAATGGTGAGTCCAATTTTCTAAAAGAGGTAGAGTAAAGAATGATTCCAGTTTATATTTCAATGAAACGCACCGTGAAATCTGGCA
The DNA here is from genome assembly GCF_029499605.1 of Hyla sarda. Lineage (NCBI taxonomy): Eukaryota > Metazoa > Chordata > Amphibia > Anura > Hylidae > Hyla > Hyla sarda. The sequence continues at coordinate 293,721,806 of NC_079192.1, forward strand.
AATCTTCTATTAAAATCTTAAAGTCCCAAAGGAAACCTATCACTTAAAGATGATACATATCACATTTTAGCTTATGTTGCCGTATCTCCAACCCTTAGTGAATGTATACAATACAGCAGTGGTCTCCAACCTGCGGACCTCCAGATGTTGCAAAACTACAACTCCCAGCATGCCCGGACAGCTGTTGGCTGTCCGGGCATGCTGGGAGTTGTAGTTTTGCAACATCTGGAGGTCCGCAGGTTGAAGACCACTGCAATACAGTATATGGGTCAATAATCACAATCTCGTAGGCATTTCTATTAAGATAAAAGCCTATTTTGTCCCACAGATTGAGGAAACATAGACACGTGGTTAAATCTACTTTGTCATCAGCTCCAGAAGCTGTCATCCAGTCGCTGTCAGGCTCAGGAAGGAACTGATCGGTTGCTGGTGTTTTCAAAGCTGCTCTCTAGCCCTTTAAGATAAGGACAGAGGATATTTTTCCTCACAGAACTGACAGCAGAAACAATGCCCAAACTTTATTCGAACAAAATGTCCTTAATGAAATATGCAGGAAGTTTAGGAAAAGGAAAGCGGGGTATTAGCCAGTACATCAATAAATGCAGAAGAGATACCTGTCACGATGCCGGCTGGCAGGTAGTGGATCCTCTGTGCCAGAGAGGGATGGCGAGGACCGCGCTAGTGGACCGGTTCTAAGCCACTACAGGTTTTCACCAGAGCCCGCCGCAAAGCGGGATGGTCTTGCTGCGGCGGTAGTGACCAGGTCGTATCCACTAGCAACGGCTCACCTCTCTGGCTGCTGAAGATGCTGAAGATAGGCGCGGTACAATGGAGTAGGCAGAAGCAAGGTCGGACGTAGCAGAAGGTCGGGGGCAGGCGGCAAGGATCGTAGTCAGGGGCAACGGCAGGAGGTCAGGAACACGGACTAGGAACAGACAAGGAATGCTTTCACTAGGCACAAGTGCAACAAGATCCGGCAAGGGAGTGCAGGGGAAGTGAGGTAATATAGGGAAGTGCACAGGTGATACCAATTAAGCTAATTGGGAAGATTGGGCCAGGCACCATCATTGGTGCACTGGCCCTTTAAATCGCAGAGACCCGGCGCGCGCGCGCCCTAGGGAGCGGGGCCGCGCGCGCCGGGATAGGACCGAGGGAGAGCGAGTCAGGTACGGGGACCGGGGTGCGCATCGCGAGCGGGCGCTACCCGCATCGCGAATCGCACCCCGGCTGAAGGCGGGACCGCAGCGCACCCGGTCAGTGGATCGGACCGGGGCGCTGCAACAACGAAGATGAGGCGAGCGCTCCGGGGAGGAACGGGGACCCGGAGCGCTCGGCGTAACAGTACCCCCCCCCTTGGGTCTCCCCCTCTTCTTGGGGCCAAAGAACCTGAGAAAAAAAAACTCAATTTTTCCAAGAAGAGGTCCGATGCAAATTAGGAGGGGTTCTGTGTGGAAACGTACAAGACAGTCCAATCTTTTATTGTAAAAACAATAGATGTAGAGGGGTCTGGCGAGACTGGTCACAGGAACGTAGAACCTGTTGATGAGAGAGGCCAGAAAAAATTTTCCTGCAGATCCGGAATCCAAGAAGAGCATAGTAGAGAAGGAGAAAGTAGAGGCAGATATCCGCACAGGCACAGTAAGGCGTGGAGAAGCAGAGTAGACATCAAGAACTGTGTCACCTTCGTGCGGAGTCAGCGTGCGTCTTTCCAGGCGGGGAGGACGGACAGGACAATCCCTCAGGAAGTGTTCGGTACCGGCACGGTACAGGCAAAGATTCTCCATGCGACGTCGTGTCCTCTCTCGAGGTGTCAAGCAAGACCGGTCAACATGCATAGCCTCCGCGGCGGGAAGCACAGGAACAGATTGCAGAGGACCAGAGGAGAGAGGAGCCGGAGAGAAAAAACGCCTCGTGCGAACAAAGTCCATATCCAGGCGGAGCTCCAGACGCCATCCGGAAGAACGCATGTCAATGCGAGTGGCTAGATGAATGAGTTCATGTAGGTCAGCAGGAGTCTCTCGTGCGGCCAGAACATCTTTAATGTTGCTGGATAGGCCTTTTTTAAAGGTCGCGCAGAGAGTCTCACTATTCCAGGACAACTCGTAAGCAAGAGCACGGAACTGAATGGCATACTCGCCAACGGAAGAAACACCCTGGGCCAGGTTCAGCAGGGCAATCTCGGCTGAAGAAGCTCGGGCAGGTTCCTCAAAGACACTTCGAATTTCCGAGAAGAAGGAGTGTACAGAGGCAGTGACGGGGTCATTGCGGTCCCAGAGCGGTGCGGCCCATGACAGGGCTTTTCCAGACAGAAGGCAGAACACGAAAGCCACCTTAGACCTTTCAGTAGGAAACTGGTCCGACATCATCTCCAAGTGCTGGGAACATTGCGAAAGAAAGCCACGGCAATACTTAGAGTCCCCATTAAATTTGTCCGGCAAGGACAGGCGGAGGCTAGGAGTGGCCACTCGCTGCGGAAGGGGTGCAGGAGCTGGCGGAGGAGATGATTGCTGAAGAAGTTGCGAATGTTGGCGCAGTTCCGACAGCTGGTGGGTTAGAAGGGCGACCTGTCGGGCGATATCAGAGGCAACTGGTAGGGGATGTTGGTGCAAAATGGTGGACACTTCCGACAGCTGGTGGGTTAGATGGGCGATCTGTCGGGCGATATCAGAGACAACTGGCAGGGGAACCTCAGCGGGATCCATGGCCGGATCTACTGTCACGATGCCGGCTGGCAGGTAGTGGATCCTCTGTGCCAGAGAGGGATGGCGAGGACCGCGCTAGTGGACCGGTTCTAAGCCACTACAGGTTTTCACCAGAGCCCGCCGCAAAGCGGGATGGTCTTGCTGCGGCGGTAGTGACCAGGTCGTATCCACTAGCAACGGCTCACCTCTCTGGCTGCTGAAGATGCTGAAGATAGGCGCGGTACAATGGAGTAGGCAGAAGCAAGGTCGGACGTAGCAGAAGGTCGGGGGCAGGCGGCAAGGATCGTAGTCAGGGGCAACGGCAGGAGGTCAGGAACACGGACTAGGAACAGACAAGGAATGCTTTCACTAGGCACAAGTGCAACAAGATCCGGCAAGGGAGTGCAGGGGAAGTGAGGTAATATAGGGAAGTGCACAGGTGATACCAATTAAGCTAATTGGGAAGATTGGGCCAGGCACCATCATTGGTGCACTGGCCCTTTAAATCGCAGAGACCCGGCGCGCGCGCGCCCTAGGGAGCGGGGCCGCGCGCGCCGGGATAGGACCGAGGGAGAGCGAGTCAGGTACGGGGACCGGGGTGCGCATCGCGAGCGGGCGCTACCCGCATCGCGAATCGCACCCCGGCTGAAGGCGGGACCGCAGCGCACCCGGTCAGTGGATCGGACCGGGGCGCTGCAACAACGAAGATGAGGCGAGCGCTCCGGGGAGGAACGGGGACCCGGAGCGCTCGGCGTAACAATACCCCTTCATGTTTTAGGTAGTTTAAGGTATCTGTTTAATTCTGTGGATAACATAGCACATAGCATCTTCCATAAATATATACATAAATATTCAGATGTTTGCCAGGACCTCTGAATCCTAAATAGTTTCAAAATCAAAAAAAATTAATTTGTATAGGCCTTAGTTTTTCTGCAGTTGAAAATGCATTCTGCAGTTTTTCTGGTTAAAATAAGAACCCTTAACAGTCCTGTTACTATCTGTGCTGCACTGCAGGCAGACGCTTGGCAAGGGCAGCCCAATTTCCCTTTAAGGGTATGTTCCTAGGGTGGAATTTACGCAATTCCGCAGAAATTCTGTTTAGCAAAGCTTGCTGAAGGAAATTGTGGAATTTTGCCAGAATTGCGGCGGGATTCAAGCCCCATTGAAAGCAAAGGGTTTCTGCTGCAGAATTCCGCAAAATATAATCCTGGTCTTATATTTTTGTGGAATGCGAATAGCGGAAATTCTGCTGTTTGAATGGCACTGTGGAATCCCATTCAAATCAACAGGCAGTAAATTATGACGGAATTTTCAGCGGAAATTCCACCTTGTGAATATACCCTTAAAGGGGTACTCCGCTGCTCAGCGTTTGGAACAACCGGGAGATCGTGACACCATAGCCCCGCGCCCTAGTTATGTCACACCTCGCCCCCTCAATGCAAGTCTATGAGAGGGGACGTAAGTACCCCTTTAACCAGTAAGAACATTTAAGGGATATTGCAATGATAAACATTTATGAAATATACATAGGATTAGCCATAACTGTCAGATAAGTGGTGGTTATGGTGGGGGGAACTTTATCAAGTTCTTTAAACAAATTCTTCTCCACTGTATTCACTGAGGAAAATGAAATGCCAGGTGAAATACAGCGAGATAAGATAAACTCCCCAGTACAGGTCACCTGTCTAACACAGGAAGAAGTACAGGTCACTTGTCTAACCCAGGAAAAAGTACAGTGCTGCCTACAAAAAATCAAAATAGACAAATCACCAGGTCCATGGCATTCACCCCCGTGTTCTAAAGGAATTAAGTAATGTAATAGACAGACCCCTATTTTTAATATTCAGGGACTCTATAGTAACAGGGACTGTTTCCCAGGACTGGCGCATGGCAAATGTGGTGCCAATATTTAAAAAGGGGACAAAAGGTGACCCCAGGAATTATAGGCCTGTTAGTTTAACCTCCGTTGTATGAAAATTGTTTGAGGGTTTTCTAAGGGATGCTATTTTGGAGTATCTTGATAAAAATAAATGTATGACCCCATATCAGCATTGCTTTATGAGGTCAGTCTTGGGTCTTGTCCTATTTAATATATTCATTAAAGACCTTGTAGAGGGAATGAATAGTAAAGTAGCAATCTTTGCAGATGATACTAAACTCTGTAAAGCGGTAAACACAATAGAGGACAGTACACTGTTACAAATGGATCTGGATACGTTGGAGGTTTGGGCTGGGAAGTGACAAATGAGGTTCATCACTGATAAATGCAAGGTAATGCACATGGAGAGGAAACATCCAGGCTGGGATTATGTATTAAATGGGAGAACACTGATGTGAAAAAGGACTTGGGAGTCTTAGTTAATAGTAAATTTAGCTGTAGTGACCAGTGTCGGGCAGCTGCTGCCAAGGCAAATAAAATCATGGGGTGCATCAATAGGGGCATAGATGCCCACGACATGGAAATAATTTTACTGCTGTACAAATCACTAGTCAGACCACACATAGAATACTGTGTACAGTACTGGGCACCAGTGTACAAGAAAGATATAGTGGAGCTGGAGAGGGTTCAAAGAGGGGCAACCAGAGTAATACGGGGAATGGGAGGACTACAGTACCCAGAAAGATTATCAGAATTAGGGTTATTTAGTTAAGTAAAAAGAAGGCTTATGGGCCACCTAATAACTATGTATAAAAATATCAGGGGGCAGTACAGAGATCTCTCCCATGATCTATTTATACCCAGGACTGTATCCATAACAAGGGGGCATCCTCTATGCTTAGAGGAAAGAAGGTTTCTACACTAGCACAGACGGGGGTTCTTTACTGTAAGAGCAGTGAGACTGTGGAATTCTCTGCCTGAGGAAGTGGTTATGGTGAACTCTGTAAAAGAGTTCAAAAGGGGCCTGGATGCATTTTTGGAGAATAATAACATCACCGGTTATGTGATGTCAGGAAGGAATTTTTACCTCTAGTATGAGGGTTTTTTGCCTTCCTCTGGATCAACTCAGTAGGGACTCGTTAGGGTTATAGGTTGAACTTGGTTGGCTCTGGTCTTTTTTCAACCTTATGAACTATGTTACTATGTTACTTATAGTAAGAAATTGCCCATAGCAACCATTAATAGCTTAGCTTTCTACCCAGACTAATTCTAGGCAGAAGGAACTTTGGTATCACATCACCCATTACGAGTCCTACCATTGACTACCAGCCATGTCCTGTGTCTGCAGTGGTGTCATGAATTAGAAACCTGGAATGCTAAAAACTGGAACTATATTAGCGATAGTGCTGAATCAAGGTTATGTTTTGTATCCAACGAGAATGGAGTATTCATGGTGTGCTCTTCAGTCCTGCCTTTGCTGTGGTGTGACACACGGCCCCTACTGCTGGTGTGATGATGTTCTGGGGAGCCATTGCATACCAGTCGGTCCCAAGTAGTGACACAAGGGATACATTTCCCTGAGCCAAGAATTCACACCAGAAATTTCCAGACTGTCCGTGAAAAAAATGAATGTGTCATTGATTTTTTTAAAGTTAGAGGAACAAGGGCAGATTAATGTGATTGTAATAATCATTGTTTTAATGATTATAGGAAATGCCCCTAAAGTGTTTATATCAGTATTTTGAGCTTTATACTTATATTACATATATTCATTTTCATTCCTCATTGTTTTCCTGCATGCCCATAACAATGTTGGCTGTCCTTGACTTTTTAATAAATTGTCCAGAAAAAGGAAATAAATCAGGTTGGCAACTCTTACTCACACCCTTAAAGGGGTACTCCGGTGAAAACCTTTTTTCTTTTATATCAACTGGTGGCAGAAAGTTAAACATATTTGTAAATTACTTCTATTAAAAAATCTTAATCCTTCCAGTACTTTTTAGCTGCTGAATGCTACAGAGGAAATTCCTTTCTTTTTGGAACACTGATGACATCACGAGCACAGTGCTCTCTGCTGACATCTCTGTCCATTTTAGCAACCATGCATAGCAGATGCATAGCAGATGTATGCAAAGGGCAGCATGGTGGCTCAGTGGTTAGCACTGCTGCCTTGCAGTGCTGGGGACTTGGGTTCAAATCCCACTAAGGACAACAATAAATAACACGTTATTATTATTATAATAACGTCAGCCGAGAGCACTGTGCTCGTGATGTCATCAGAGAGCATTCCAAAAAGAAAAGAATTTCCTCCGTAGTATTCAGCAGCTAATAAGTACAGGAAGGATTAAGATTTTTTAATAGAAGTAATTTACAAATATGTTTAACTTTCTGCCACCAGTTGATTTAAAAAAAAAAAAGGTTTTCACCGGAGTACCCCTTTAAATTCATGCCTATTTGACTATTCAGGGAAAAGCTATTTAAGTATTTATGAAAAAGAAAACAAAAGGGTGCAATATGTGCCGTTACCTCTTAACTCATAAGAATTGATAGGTGAGACAGGTAATGTACTCACCTTCCAATGTTGCGCTTTGGGCACAACACCACCTTGTACTTATGATGCTAAAGTTATGTGTACATGAGACAAATTTATCAAAATGTTGCATGGAGTACATGTGTGGGATTTTTGCTTCTGTGATGCTGTAGGCAAGTGAAAACATTGCTGGTAATGATTTGAAACTTTGGAGCCCTCTGTGACAAAATTTGAAGAAAAGTTGCACATGATAAATTCAGAACCATTGTTAAATCAAAGGGCAAAATGGTTTAAGTAAGCAAAGAATAATTTCAGGACAAAAAGTTTTACAAAAAGTCACATAATCATTGTGCTAAATTTGCAAATGTTTTACACAACAAAAGATGTGCAAAATGCTTAATAAATTCCCTGTCATATCTGTAGCTGAGAGCTTCCCACATCCAACCATATCCAACCATTCCCAAAGCTTGCGGCAGTATGTCAGACTACAGAGAAGGTCAAACAAGAATCCAGATCCCCTTCCATTTCTAACCAGGATTTTTCCAGTGCAAACAAACATAAAAACTAATAATAATAATAATAATAATAAAAAAAGAAGAAAAAAAAAAAAACTGAATTCTTTATCTGTTAGAAATAATTTACAGACTTTATGTGGTAATGAGGGAATTATGCGGTCGGACAATCACCTATGGGATATATTGCTAGCGGTTTTAAATTCTCTTATGTAATAATGGAAAACCACTAAATACCCAATTGGCTGCTTAGGCTACGATTACATATGTCTGGTGTCTGGCATAGGTAAACCCAGCCTAAATTTTGATGCAACTGATGCCACAACTGATGAAAACATGCATCAGTTGTCATCAGTTGTTTAGCATCTGGTGTCCAGTGTTTCTGAATGCTGCACAGGGAATGAGTCCAATTATCCTGTGTTCAAACTGAGATTATGGATGAATGTGAACTGTTCCATTTAGGCCCCCTTTACATATATGTGGCGTCCGGTGTCAGTTCCCTCCGATGCTGCAAAAGCTGTGTCGGAGGGAAAATGAAACCAGATCTGATCCCATTAATTTGAATGGGACTATTCACAATCATCCAGCGTCTCAATTTATACGCCGGATGATTGGACTCGCCGGACCGTCACAGACAGAGGAACGCACCTAGCTGCGTTCCCCTGTCCATGCTGCATACCTGTAAAGCTTCAGTTGTCGGACCCCGTGTTTGCACCGGAGGCATCTCTGGACAGAACTGAAAGCATATTGCAAGTATCGGCTTTTGCCTCCAGCGCTTCATCTCGAGGACTGCTACAATGAGTACTACACAACCAGGGTGCTTCCTGCTGTTACCAAACGAAAACTCCATGCAGCTCCCTGCGAGCATGCTGGGAGTTCTAGTGCTGGAGGCACTCTGTCTAATGCTAGAAGCACCCTGTTTTGAGCAATTACAGGCTTTTTTTTCATGTTTTGTACTACTAACCCACCAGGATTGATTATGCCTACCTTTCCCCACAGCTTTATTTTCAAGGTAGGCATTGTCAATCCTAGTGGGCTAATGGTACAAAACATGAAAAAAAACAACTTTAGTTTCTCAAACTGATGGCAACTGATGGTTTTGACTGATGACAATTTCGTCGTGCCATCAGTTGTGAACAGTTAAAGTAAAAAAACTGAGCCTGACACAACTGACATACGTAATCCTAGCCTAAAATGAATGGGATCAGTTCTGACATCAGTTCATTCCTGCACCTTTTCGACAGCACTGGAGGAAAAAGATGCTGGATGACGCATATATGTGAAGGAGGCCTTAAAGTGTACATAGAAAGTTAGGTATAAAATGATTGTAGTCCAGCACTGTGCACAAGAGTCATTTTTCTAAATTACAAGCAGTTAAAAGCCTTTAAAGGGGTACACCGCCAAAAAACATCTTATGCCCTATCCAAAGGATAGGGCATAAGATGTCTCCCCGCTGCCGGCCTGGAGATCGCAGGGGTCCCCAGCGGCTTGGACCCCCGCGTTCAGACATCTTATCCCTTATCCTTTGGATAGAGGATGAGATGTTTTTCGGCAGAGTACCCCTTTAAATACCTGAAGGGAGCTGCCATTGCCCATGATCTCTGCCACATATAAAATATAGGGTCTCCTACTTGTCCACAGCCATCAAGGAACCCAGGGCCATTAGATAATATGGCACTGGGTCTCGCGCAGGCTACGATTACCTAGGAGCAGGAGGCTCCATCTCCTGTTGCATAGTTTTACGTGGCTGGGAGCATGAATAACTTAGTAGGCATAACGTTGGCATGTAAAATAAATGTAGAAATTCAATTTCAGTAACTTACCCATACAGTCAGGTCCCCAAAACCCTGAGCAGCACTTGGGAAGAAGTCTTTCTGACTCACAGGTATGTTGACAACCAGGAAGGGAGAGAGAAGTGGTTGTTATTTTCAAGAAATACCTTGAACAAAAGATTTAGCCAGAAGTTAGGATCAGACTTGTTATTCCATAATATACATTAGATACAACATTTTCTCTAATATTACTGCATGGTGTTGTAGTAAGTGGACATTTTGTAGCAACTTACAACTTAGTTCATATGTATAGAATTATTATTTTTTTTATCCCGTAAGGACTGGCTGAAAGGGTTTCCATACCATGACAACCCCTGATAGAAACAAAACTTGTGTTTTCCTCGACTTGTCAAAGAACTCAAACATTTAGGGACATGGTCAGGGATTTTAGAGAAACAGCGGTGATTGCATTACTGGAAGTGACGTTGACCTCTTTGACAAGTCTAGGAAAATGACATAACCTGGTCCAGCATTCACTTGTTGTTCACCACTCTTCATTGTATCAATGTACTGTAGTAATATATCGTGGCCATTCATCTTAAAGGGGTACTCTTGCGGAAAACAATTTATTTTAAATCAACTGGTGTCAGAAAGTTATACAGATTTGTGAATTACGTCTATTAAAAAATCTTAATCCTTCCAGTACTTATCAGTTGCTGTTTCCTACAGAGAATGTTCTTTTCTTTTTGAATTTCCTTTCTGTCTGACCCCAGTGCTCTCCTCTGACCCTTCTGTCCATGTCAAGAACTGTCCAGAGTAGGAGCAAATCCCCATAGCAAACCTCTCCTGCTCTGGACAGTTCTTGACATGGACAGAAGGGTCAGAGGAGAGCACTGGGGTCAGACAGAAAGGAAATTCAAAAAGAAAAGAACATTCTCTGTAGGAAACAGCAACTGATAAGTATGGACAGAGGTGTCAGCAGAGAGCACTGTGGTCAGACAGAAAGGAAGCAGCTGATAAGTACTGGAAGAGTTTTTTAATAGAAGTAATTTACAAATCTGTATAACTTTGTGGCACAAGTTAAGTTAAAATAAATAGTTTTCCACCGCAGTAACCCTTTAAGGGCTGTTCATGTAATACATAGATAAGTTGAGTCTGCCAGAGTGTCAATGGCTCTCTACTCCATGACATCTATATTCTGTATAACAGTGTTTTTCCAATCAGGGGGCCACCAGCTGTTGCAAAACTACAACTCCCACCATGCCTGGACAGCCAAAGGCTGGGAGTTGTAGTTTTGCAACAGCTGCAGGCACCCTGTTTGGGAAACACTATCTAAGGGTTGGCTCGCACGTGACGTGGCGGATCAGCAGGGGGTTTCCTGCAGCTGAAATTCTGCTTTCGGAATTCTGTAGCGGTAAAACCACAAGCGGAATTTCAGCTGCAAGGATTGTCTCAGACAACCCTTTTACAGGCTAAGATACATTCATTGGAGGAGGGAGCAGCATTTCCAAAAAATATTACTAAGGTCAGAAAGAGATAAAAAAAAGAGGGAAAAACTATGTCCATCATGAAAGGTCATAGGAATAGTATTATTGTATGTAGTAAAGGAAAATTACCGGCAGCCTCTGATTCCACTCCCCGTCGTGATTTTCTTAAAATCATGGGTACAGTTTACACCAACACTTACTACGCATGATTTGCAATCAGTTTTGTATGTAACTAACTTTTTTTCATCACACCGGTTGTTTGCCTGAAGAACAGAAAGTAAATACATTATAACCATGGACCTTATGGTTATAGATACATTACAATGTGGGCGGCGAGCCTATTCCAATTTAAACTTGCAGTTGGAAACGTGCTGCTATCTCGCAATTTCATCCACCCGTGTGAACAGACCCAAAGGCCGGGTTCACACGACAGAATTTGTGCACTGAATTCTGCTTGGATTTATAGCCAACTCACTTTAATGAAATTCCTGCACCAGAAATTCTGCAGTGTGAATGGGACAACAGAATTCCATTGAAGTGTATTGGCTATAAATTCATGCAGAATTCCATGCAGAATTTCTGCACTGAATTTTGCATGGAACTCTGCATTAAAAAATTCTGCATGAATTTATAGCCAATACACTTCAATGAAATTCTGCTGTCCCATTCATACTACAGAATTTCTGCTGCAAGAATTTCATTGAAGGGAATTGGCTATAAATCCATGCAGAATTTTCATGCAAAATTCAGTGCAGAAATTCTGCCGTGTGAACCCGGCCTTAGGCTAAGTTTCCAGTTGGTTTTTTTTTCTGGCAGTTTTTGGAGATCTGCCACTGCAGTTTTTGAGCCAAAGTCAGAAGTGGATCCATAAGGGAGGACAAGTGTAAGTCCTTCCTTTATATATCCTATTCCTTTAAAAAAAAATATACTTCTGACTTTGGCTCAAAAACTGCAGTGGCAGTATTCCAAAAACTGGCAAAAAAAATAACCAAGTGGAAACTTAGCCTTAGGGTTTTTTGCTGCTGTTTTTCCCACCCTTTGAAGTCAACAGATAGGAAAATAAGCAGCAAAATACACATGTGTAAATATACCCTTGGTAAGGAATACTTTAAATATACTATACCAGATATGGCATAATTGCAGAATAAGGCTGGGTTCACACTGCAGAATTTCTGGACAGAATTTCTACCGGATATCGAGGTGGCGGCGCTAGGACTGAGCAGACTGCATTGCTGTCCCCATAGATTGCAATGCATTTCTTGGTGGATCTTTTGGGAGATCTTCTCAGAAATGCATTGCCATCTATGGGGATGGCAATGTAGTCCGCGCAGTCCTAGAGCTGCCGGCTCGATCTCCGGCAGAAATTCTGCCCAGAAATTCCACAGTGTGAACCCAGCCTAACCGTTCAACAGATAAACAAACAGGGTTTAACACGTTTGCTACATTTAGTATTATATCACCATATCAATATATTTAGAGGCTAAAATGACACACGAAAAGTTATCAAACTATGTAAATCATGAAATAATACTGTAGATAAGTGAACCTGCAATAGCTGACACTCACTATTCCTTCTTCAGCATAACCTTATATACAATGCAAAGTGGCCTCAAAAATATCTTGTGTCGTACAAAAAACAAAATGCCACCAAACTACAGCAATAACATAGATTAATACATATGGGATGCTTGGCTATTTCTTACCATGAGTGTCTGCGACCCTGTACAGAAGCTCAAGAGACCCAAAAGAGCTGGTACAATTATGACTGCCGTCTTTCTCTTCATGGTGATAAAAGTTTTGTCCTGTCACTATTGTGAACAGTCATAAATATGATAGTTCCAGAGGTTTTCCATTTCCCTACAAGCACTTTGTGTCGGCAGTGTCTCTTAATAATTTCTCTACTCTAGTCCCACCTCTCTTTCCTGTACAAGGTTAAAGAGCTGAGCATGTGAAATCTTCCAATTACAGGACAACATGAAAAGTTTCACTATACGAGTTAAGAGCTCCATATTGATACTGCCAAATGGCAGGATATCCTAAATGAGCAATGGGGTGAAGAGGCTGATGAGCTGCTGACATCAAGCCCTCTTTGTTGTCATCTACCAGTTTATTGAGGTCTTTAAAAGTGACCATTGTGAGGTCCCTAAGAATAATCCTGACCTTAATAGAATTCAGATAATTTCTTCTGAGATTGTTCACATCATCCACTCCCATTTCTAAGTTGATTCGAAAGAAAAAAAAACGATATGCAATATGTCTGCCAGGACAAGACAGAAAGTTAACAAACATTAGCTACTGCTCTAATTTATGCTTTAGTAACATGCGACCCATGTAATGTTTTCTGAGGAAATCCTATTTGATGCACATCAAAGAAATATGTCAAATGTGACGTGAACAACAGTGTACTGACATTATAAATGAAACAGACTAGTAACCATTCACCTTTCCGGCCAATAGGTCAGTAATTTGTAAAGGATCCAATGGACATATTCCATTCATTATTCTCAAATAAACTTCTGGTTGAAAGTTTCCTGTTTCTATGTTTTTACTCTTCTTCAGGGTAACGGTAGCCAAGTACAAATCGTGCAGCACTGACCATGTTATAAGTCTATGAAAATGAGATATAGCAGGTATAGCATTTGTTTTTTTCAGATAACTTTTTGGAGTAACTTTTTGGAGTATGTACATAAAGAGTGACACTTTTTCTGTCCTTACTTTTTCAGCAGGCTCCATTTATAATTTTCAGTAGTCCCTAAACAAGTAGCTGGCCAAGGCCTTTATAATGTCTCCTATACATGGTACATACAGAAAAGACAAGATTCTGCTCTCCTGTATTTCTGTAGCAGCAGCAGCAGCATGGAGGACATTATAGAGCAGTAACAAGAATTCTAAGCTTGGTGAGATCTAATACTCACAGTTAGCTCTTGTGTAGTCTCTTTGCAATCTTTGTTTGCTTCTGGCTCCCCCTTCTCCATAGAATTGTTTAGACAGCATGTAACTCAATCCCTCTGAATAAAGTTTGTTTTTCAGAGTGTTAAGGATGGGACAGTATCCTAAATAAAAATTGGTATTTTTCTTTTATTTGATCCATTACAAAATTTCTTGTACCTCGCTTGTAATTTTGATTCATGCAAATAAATGCTGCATGTACTGAAGCAAAAAGTTCCAGATTCATTTAGAGGCGCAGGCCTATTAATAATGTTGCGCATGTTTGACTGTCCATGTTAACATACAATTATGCTATAATTTATGCCAATTTTTTGTCATGAATTTTAGTAAATGTACTAGGCCATGTGTACAGGGAATAACATATCCCCCTTTATTCTGAGCTGAAAGATCTACCTCCTTTGCTAAACAATGTTGACATCCATTTCCCCTACAAGCTACATGGCACATTTAACTCATTACAGACAGAGATGAAGGAATAATGGCAGAGATTTATCAAAACCTGTCTAGAGGGAACGTTGCTGAGTTGCCCATAGCAACCAATCAGATCGCTTCTTTCATTTCTGAAAAGGCCTCTGAGAAATGAAAGAACTGATTGGTTGCTATGGGCATTTCAGTAACTTAAATAATTTAATGTAAGCAAATCTGAACATTTTGCTATTCGTTTTAGGTAAAATACTCAAAATGGGGGCTGCATTTTACAGATAATGATGATATTGATGGATCACATAGGACACAGCCTGGTGGGCTTTCCCCCTGTATGACAGCCAATCAAGTAGGACTACAGGGGTGATTGGTTTTAATTGCAAGAGGAATCAGTCTCAGTATTTGACTTGGGCAGGCAGGCTAAAGCGAGCAGCCAATGCAGCCATTTTCTTCAGTAATTTATTGGTGTGGCTGATAGCATGCAACTGTAGTGTCCTGGGACCTATATTTCAGCTACCATACATAGAGTTGTTGAGTGGCTGTGAGAAAATCTTTTCTACCCTCATAAATCTGTAGGTAAGGATACTGTGCGTAAACTACTATGAGGTGTAATAAAGATAGTAAGGGTTCAATTTGTATTTTCCTTCTATCAGATGAATGATGCCTTGGTCAGGTGATGCTTCTCAACTAGATCTTATACAGAAACGTCTGTAAGTCTGAGGGAAGAATGCCTAGTCCAGCCGCCTTACCCAGAGAGGTCTGACCTTTGCCAGAGTAAAACCTCCTAGCTCTGCTCCTGTTAGGCATAAATACATGTCGTGTTCCGGTACAGAACATGGTTCTGTACAGTCCTAAAGTCCCCTCAGGTAGAGTCCCTCAAGTCCACAGGGCTCTCCTGTGATATGTGATCAACTGATACCCAGAGTTCAAGAGGCACATGTAACCACAGGCAACCAGCTACCAATGGGTTTAGTCCAGTTCCCTGATATATAAGGGGCTGTATTCTCCACACTAGCTCTCTATTCTTCCTGCTCTATTCCTGGACGGTAAAGCAAGCACAAGTCCTGTACCAGTTCAGTCAAGCTAGGCCAAAGCCTACAAGTCTGCAGCCACATCTAATCTGTAAGTCTTCTATGTCTACAAGTCAAGTCTCTACTGTCCCTACCAAAGTCATAACAGTAGCACAGTGGCCTGCATCATTATTATTATCACTACAAGTCCAAGCAAGCCTGAGAGGTTCCCTGTGTCCCGGTCACCTCTGTGGAAGTTGGTTATCTGTAAAGACTGTTTTACTGCCTTCTTCAGTAAATTTCCAGTTAGTTCAAAACCTGCTTTGGACTCTCATTTAATATATGCTGTTTTGGGTTGGTTGTCGGTGGTGCCCTACACCATACAACCACATCCTGGCATCACGAACACTAGGGAGTAACAACATCTTGCCCCAGGGGTGATCCCACCACTCAGTCCGCTACACCCGTGGTCCCGCCATACACCAGTGGTATACCACATACACCTAGGCAAAAGTGTTATTCCTAGGTTTAATCCTGTCCAAGATCTAGATTGCTATGAGCAAGTCACTGTCCTGATAAAGTTGCATGTGCCATCATTCAAGATAAGATCCGGGCCACATGTAAGATGAACATGGTGCTGTACGGATTTTGGAGACGTTTGCCAAAAAATCGTCTCTAGTGTATGCTGTGGAGGCAAAGTGCTTAAAGGGGTATTCCAGGATTTTTTTTTATTTGACTATGCTACAGGGGCTGTAAAGTTAGTGTAGTTCATAATATAGTGTCTGTACCTGTGTGTGATGGTTTTCTCACAATTTTGATTTTCACCAATATTTATTTTTAACAGCATACAAAATTACTATTGTCTCAGATTTTTCCCAGGTTGCAATGCGGCCAAGACCTGACTCACTAGTCAGCTGAGGACAGGGAGCCTGTCTGCTTCAATGGGTGGAGGGTTCGCTTGGTGGGAGAGAGATCAATCTGCAACTAATGCAACAGCTGTAGGCACCCTGATTGAAAAACACAGGTCTTTTGAATGGATGCAGCTCTTTTATGTTTCAAAGGGTGGGGTAACTGATGTGTGGGAGGGAGGAAAATTGAATTATGGGATTTGTAGGCAAAGAAGAAAACTCAAAAAGGAAATACGAGTTCACAAAAAGCTAGCCACGGTGTTATGGTAATCTCACAACACAGCCATTTAGCCCCAAGACAAGCGCAGATCCTTCCTAAGCATGTCCATTACTGCCTGCCAGGTACGTACTAAAATCACCTTATGGTGGATAATCCCATTAAGTCTTCAGCTCCAAGTAGTATTGTCCTAGACAGAGAAGGATAACATTGAACACGGTTGCGTCTGTGCACACTCATCTCTTTAGTAAAGGTTGGGGATTGTTCTGTGTGGCTCATCACATCACAGAAGTTTCCTGCATACGTCCCAAAAACTGGGTATTGTGCAACAAAATCCATGTACAAGTATTTGTATCACAGTAAGCCAGCCTGTTTAGACCTTCCACAGTAGCATGGACTTTATCCTGTCTGCACACCGCATTCTACCATGCGTAACTTCACTTACACGAGCAAAAGCACACTAGAAACTTTCCAGTATATCTGCTGGAAAATCTATTTCTTCAAAAGACAGTGACCAAGTATTCATTCATTCATCAATTCTAAAGACTATAATATTCCACTCTGTACTGGCTTTGATGTGCACAGAAGAGTCAGTAAATAGTTTGAGTTGTTTTTACATAATCCTAGTGTATAGAGGTCTTATTACTAATACGGGGAATGGGAGGACTACAGTACCCAGAAAGATTATCAGAATTAAGGTTATTTAGTTTAGAAAAAAGAAGGCTTAGGAGAGACCTAATAACTATGTACAAATATATAATGGGACAGTACAGAGATCTCTCCCATGATCTATTTATACCCAGGACTGTATCTATAACAAGGGCGCATCCTCTACATCTAGAGGAAAGAAGGTTTCTACACCAGCACAGACTGGGGTTCTTTACTGTAAGAGCAGTGAGACTGTGGAATTCTCTCATGGAGGAGATGGTTATGGTGAACTCTGTAAAAGAGGTCAAAACGGGTCTGGATGCATTTTTGGAGAGTAAGAACATTGCTGGTTATGTATACTAGATTTATAGGGACAGAAGGTTGATCCGGGGATTTATTCTGATGCCATATTTGGAGTCGGGAAGGAATTTTTGCCTCTAGTATGAGGGTTTTTTGCCTTCCTCTGGATCAACTCAGTAGGGACTCATTAGGGATATAGGTTGAACTTGATGGACTCTGGTCTTTTTTCAACCTCATGAACTATGTTACTATGTATGTTACTGCACTTTGCACTACGGGAACAACTTATTTTCCAAAAGCATTGTTGGGCTCACAGAGGACCACCAGATTAGTCTCACCACCACCACGGGACTTCTATTCTCAGCTAGCCTAAAATGATTCCCTTAAAGGGGTACTCCACCCCTAGACATCTTATCCCCTATCCAAAGGATAGGGGATAAGATGTCTGATGGCAGGTGTCCCGCTGCTGGGGACCCCCGCATTCTACCATGCCGCACCCACCTGCCACGGCTTCCGGAACCGCAGCTGCCACGCCCTCTCTCATAGACTCGCATTTAGGGAGCGGGTGTGACGTCACACGGGGGCGGAGTTGTGACGTTACGATCTTCCGTTCTCGTGGTCGGGATGGTATTAGCCTGAGAGCCTCCAGCAGTTCCAGAAGCCGTTACAGGTGGGTGCTGCATGGTAGAATGCGGAGGTCCCCAGCGGCGAGACCCCGGCCATCAGACATCTTATCCCCTATCCTTTGGATAGGGAATAAGATGTCTAGGGATGGAGTACCCCTTTAAGTACCACAACTACATCAAGGAGGCATTCATACTGCACTGTTATATGTCCAAGAGAAAACTTTATCTACTCCTGATAGTACTGTGTGCTCAGTGTTTTTGCATCAAACTCAGTGCCACCAGAAATGATACTGCTCTGCACCAAGCATGTAGACAATGCTATTATACGTTTGCATGTCTCCAAAGATTGCTGTTGACAGCACTGTGCTGGGGAAATCTTTCATTTGCTTAGAAGCGCCACTAAACATTTTTTGTGGCAATTTAAAAGGGTACTCCGGTGGAAAACAAATGTTTTCAAATCAACTTGTGCCAAAAAGATTTGTAAATTACTTCTAATTAAAAATCTTAATCCTTCCAGTACTTATCTGCGGCTGTATACTACAGAGGAAGTTGTGTTGTTCTTTACAGTCTGACCACAGTGCTCTCTGCTGACACCTCTGTCCATGTCAGGAGCTATCCAGAGTAGAAGCAAGTCCCAATAGCAAACCTTTCCTGCTCTGGACAGTTCCTGACATGGACAGAGTTGTCAGCAGAGAGCACTGTAGTCAGACAGAAAAGAAATTCAAAAGAAAAGAACTTCCTGTGGAGCATACAGCAGCTGATAAATACTGGAAGGATTAAGATTTTGAAATAGAAGTAATTTGCAAATCTGTTTAATTTTCTGGAACCAGTTAATTTAAAAAAAAAAAACAAACTAGTTTTTCACCAGAGTACCCTTGCTTTGTAATAGCTGCAACTGTAGATTTTACAACTACAACAAATCGGATGTGTGTGAATACACCCTTACAGCAGAATGACAAATCTCCTGCCTTTCAAGAAGTTTTGCTTTTAGTAAGATATTTTGCAGCCCAGACTATCTTCAGAATAATATTGGTATAATAAAAAGGACATACAACATAACATTAACAGGGAGATTTATCAAAACATGAGCAAAGGAACAATGGAGCAGTTGCCCATAGCAACACATCAGATTCTAGCTTTCATTTTTAAAAGGCCTCTGAAAAAAGAGAGCTGGGATCTGATTGGTTGCTGTTCCACTGTTTTTCTGGACAAGTTTAAAATAATCTCTATTGTGAGATCTATCAAGGTGTCTTATAGTTAGATTCTCTTTGTTGCCCATTGTAACTAATCACAGATCAGCTTTTATTTTACCAGAGCAATGTGAGATATGAAAGCTAAGTTGGTTGTTATGGACAATACAATGAATCCTAATATAAGACCAATTATACACATTGCTGTTGGTGTTTCTGTGTCTCACCTTATTGGGACCCGCATTATCAATGTTATTCTCTATCGTCAACATTTCCTGTAATACGGGGATGTGATGATGCTCGTCCATCTGTACTCCACACATGTGCCTTTGACTTGTATTGTTTCTGACTCTGCTTTTCCCTGCCAACTTGCTACTTCCTTTTAATCTTCCTTTTTGCCTTCTTACCTGGCTAATTTTTTTAACCAGCTCCATGATCAGTGTCCTTGTACCTATTTTGTCTCTTCTTGTTTCTAAACTCTGCAGCTTGTTTGCAACTTCCCAGACTACCCCTTTAATCACCAGGTTGCAGAAAGAACCCTCCAGAGACACACTTAAGGGGGTTGTCCACCATAAGGTGATTTTGCTACTTACCTGCCAGACAGTAATGGACATGCGTAGGAAGGATCCGTGCTTGTCTTGGATCTAAATGGCTATGTTGTGAGTCCACCATAACAATAAGGAAAAAAGATGGGAAGTCGGGTGCAACCTGTGACCATAACACAATAGAACACAAAAAGAAAGAAAAGCTGGCCACTACAAAGGATGCACAACCAATGGAATGTAATGGAAATATAACAATTTTATTATAAGCACTTAGCTAGTACACAAACATTTAAAACCACTTAAAAGACAATGGGGGAGATTTATCAAAGGATTTAGACTGGTTTTTCCTGTCTAAATTTGTCGCACAAAAAGTCGCAGTCTAAATATGTGCGACTTTTCTGTGACTTTTGCTGTAGAGGATTTTTAGAACATGATGCATTCTAGTCTATTTTAGACGGAAATGCATTGGAAAATGCATTGGTGCTGAATTTATCAAGTGCGACTTTTGTGCGACAAGTCGCATCTGCCCAAAATACGCTGAAATGTCAGACCATGTTGGAGCAGGTCTAAATGCAGTTTAAGCTGTAGACCCTGAAGTCTGAGCACAGAATTTATCAAGGGCTGTGAGACCTTTGATAAATTAGGAGCACAATAGACAGGAGACTACCAAATACGCTGGTCTATAAGAATACCCAGAATAGACTAGATTAGTAAATGTCCCCCAATATACATGAGGTGGAGGCGTTTAATCCTCAATTCACCTGCCCCCAGGTAAGTAAAATAGTAACTAACAGGAGGATCCCTGACAAAATAGTAAATATAGTATAAAGCCAGATAGTCATGCATATAAAGATTCAAACGTGCAAAAATATAAAAAATAATGCAAAGCAATTTGCTCAGTGAAAGAATGTCAGAGTGTCACAATATGTGAATATTTTAATACCATCATATGAACAATAACTGAACAGTGTGAGCAGCTCAAAATAAATAAATGCAGAATATCAATGTCCCCTCACCAACCTGGGGGACGCAGCAGCTCCACGCATTCTGCTGCCTACCACGGCAGCTTCCTCAGGAATTCACACTATATCTACTATTTTGTCAGGGATCCTCCTGTTAACTACTATTTTAATTACCTGGGAGGCAGGTATATTGAGGGTTACATTCCTCCACCTCATGTATATTGTCTTTTAAGTGGTTTTAAATGTCTGTGTACTAGCTAAGAGCTTATAATAAAATTTGTATATTTCTATTACATTCCATTGGTTGTGCATCCTTTGTAGTGGCCAGTGAGTCCACCATAATGCTGAGTAAATGAGGTAACTATTCTCCCTCCCACACATCAGCCACCCTACCCATTGAAGCACACCTGAGCTGCCTTCCATGCTGTGCTGTAAACAATAGATCAGTGTTTTCTAACCAGGGTGCATCCAGCTGTTGCAAAACTACAATTCACTGCAGAATGATCTCCCTCCCACCCAGTGGTTGCTCCACCTATTAAAGCTCAGACAGGCTCCCTTTGAACGTATGACTAGTGATGTAATGTCTCGGGCCACACTGCAACCAGGGAAAACCAGAGATGACACTCAATTTGTATGATGTTAAATACAAACATTGGGGGCAAAGATCACCCATCAGACCAGCCATCAAACACAGGTACAGACACTGTACACTAACTTTACAGCCCCTGTAGCACACAGTCAAATAAAAAAAATAAAAAATCCTGGAATATCCCTTTGAAGTGATGACCTTAGGTGTGTCTCTGGTAGGCTTCTTCTGGCTATTAATAATTTAAGGGGTAGTCTGGCAATTAAGTTCTTTTTAAAAACTAGGCATTAAGAAGTTTAATGATATGAAGAACCCACCCTTACCTACCTCTCTCTCCGGCTACTGGTGCTATATTGGGCCTGATGTCCCACAGCCACTCAGCAGCTGACCCAGGACATCATCAGCGGGTGTGTGACGTCATGATACCAAATAGTTTATTTGGTTATTTTGTTCAGATATACAGCCCTGGGTGGTGAGCATAGATGCGCCCAACATGGGGCTACCCTTTAAATATGTATGAATGTTGCGTTTGCTCTGCATTAGTAACCTGATATTTTAACATTGTTTGCCAAGTCACTCTATGTAGGCATGATATGAAATATGAACACTGTATATGACTGTTCTCTAATACTGCTATCATGTATATTGTTAATATATTATATTATTATAAATATCTTATGGCTTTACCAATACATACATATACAATCATTTTATTTATTTCACTTTGTTTTCCTCAGTATATTATGTCTCCTCTTCTCCACTGAATACAGTAATCCTTAGAAGGGTTACCCCAACACTTCAGGACAATTAAACTAATTGCATAACTGCTTAACATAAGAGAAAGCGCATTTGTCAGCATGTACTTGTTTAGTTGTTTTTATAACATTCAGTCCTCAAGAAGAGCCCGGTTTTTCGGTAGGAACTAGGAAAACAAAGGAACTTCCTGCCGACTCATCAGATTCCTGTTGATTACTTCGTTAGCAAAGGAAAGCACATGCTGCATCGATAAATAGGATATACAACCACGTGCATCACAGAAAACAATGTGCATAATAAAACCTATTTATATTGGGATCAATTAAAAATCACCTTAAAAACATAAATGATAAACCTTTTCACCAGCTATTCCTAAAAAAAAAAAAAAATACAACCACTAGCTAACAAAAATGTACAAATGCTTATGACCAAATAACCATGTGCATAAAGCCAGATAGCTTAGTGCAAAAGAGAGAAGGGGGAATTGCGTGGGGTCTAGGGAAATCTTTCTCTGATATGGGGAAAAATGCCCTAATCCTAGGTAGAGATGTAGCCCTAATGAAGATGCCTCAGGCCCAAGAGCCTGAGAGGGGCCCATTAAGACTCTCTTTCCTATAGGAGTAAACAAGTGCAATGGAAACCCCCCAGTTAGCTGCAGCCTTCTAGATATTAAAAGGAATGCTTAAGTTCTCCGATGTGGCTAGAGCTGTATACCAAACCCTTGGCCTATTACACAAACTAAACTTCCAACCATGCTCATGTGATCACAGCGGCGAAGGGGATATCACCAGATGTTAGAGCATGGAATGCGTCCTGCATGTCATTAGATACAATGGAGTGCCGGCTATTGTAATAATAACTAGTGTTGAGCGGCATAGGCCATATTCGAATTCGCGAATATTCGCGAATATATGGACGAATATTCGTCATATATTCGCGAATATTCGCATATTCGTTATATTCTCGTTTTATTTTCGCGTATGCGAAAATACGCGTATGCGAAATTAACATATGTGATAATTCGCATATGCGAAAATTAGCATATGCTAATTTTCGTATATGCGAATTTTCGCACGCCAGTCTCACACAGTAGTATTACAGCCTTCTTTACACCACACAAGCTGGAAGTAGAGAGGGCTGATCACTGTGATGTGTACTGTGAAGAAAGAAAAAAAAAAAAAAAAACGAATATTCGTAATTACGAATATATAGCGCTATATTCGCAAAATTCGCGAATTCGCGAATATGCGATATTCGCGAATAATATTCGAATTGCGAATATTCGCGAGCAACACTAATAATAACGTCATAGATATTTAGGTGTGGAATGCATACTGTGCTGGGAAGAGCTAACTTGTTATTATTGAGATCACCAACAAATTCAATTAAGTTTTCCTTGCTCCCTGACCATTAAATAAAAATAGCTTCAAAGATTCCACGAAATGGGAGATGAATCGCGCTGCCACCAATAATCATTTAAAACTTTTATTGAAGGTAAGTTTCAAATATATAAAAGGATCCACGTTTCAAAGCCGGGCTGGCTTTTTCTTCCGGTGCGGTAAGACAGAAGACTTGAGCCACTTTAAAGTATAATGAACACAGACTAACAAGTGGGCTCACCTGTGTCCCCCATGTGCTTGCACGTATGCTAATCTCCCCCTGAGCTGGTGATTTTCCAGCTGAGTCCACTCCTTGGTCCAATCATAACACAGACCTCAGTATCAGACCCCCAACATAATACAGACCCAAGTATCAGACCCCTTATGTAATACAGAGCCCAATCACAAACCCCCAATGTAATACAGACCCCAGTATTAGATCCCCCTTCCCCAGGTGGGGTTCACCTAAACATGCTCTACGTATATATATATATATATATATATATATATATATATTTATATATATATAGTTATTTCAGTCAAGTACAAGTTATTTTAGCCGAGGTATATCCAGGGAACTGTGGTAATGGGGGTGTGATGAGGGCAAATGTTGTTACCCTAGGGGCAGATGGAATTAACCCCTTGTATTCGTGATGCCAGGGCGTAGTTTATACCACCCGAAGGTATACCGCTAGATCCTGGGCTAGGCACGGGAGCAATAATGACTCCGATGCCAATTTACAGATAATAGCTTTACTGAGGTTAGACAGATGGTAAAGTCTATACAGTTCAGCCAGGGCCCACAGAGGTGACCAGTGACCAGCAGAGACCTTAAGGGTTTGCTGGGACTTGAAGTAGATATAGTCAAATTAATGCAGGCCACGTTGACTTGACTGATGTCTGACAATACTGAGTCTGTAGCTTACTTGTAGCTGCTTGTGGCTGCAGACTGGACTTAAGGCCTCTTATGACTCTGGACACTCTCTAGGACTCAACTCTCTAGGACTCAGCAACGACTTGTAAGGAAAAAAGAGAGACCCAGGGCTTATATGGGGGAGACTAGCAGGGAGCCCATAGATCACCCCTGGGATCACCTGGTCACTGGTACTTCCTGGGTAACAATCACACGACAAGTCACATGGTAAACAGTCTTAAAGTGACAACGCTTTCTGAACACACTACATGGTATAATACATTAAAAAACATATTAACATGGGGGGACAGATGCAAGGGGGCCCAGGGGACACTGTAGGGAGGCTATCTAACAGGGCAGCAAGGGTACGAGGTAACACCTCCCATACTGGGCCACCACAAACTCCCCTCTTGAATAAAGCCATCCTTAGCGCCCAGTCCTAAAGGGCGGACGACTAACAGTGGCCACTGAGGCCTAGTGACAGTTCCTGGGGCATATTGGTATAAAATGTCCTTCACAGGTCTGGATAGTTAATAACAACAGGGGATGAGTCCATGTAGCACTTTAGAAATGTCCATACATGCTCCTTTGGGAAATAAATTGGTAGACACATGGGATTCATTACACTCTAGACACTGAAACACCTACATTGCGGATTGGGCTGCCGGAGGCTATTTACCCAATGCCTTAGCTACTGGGGCCCTTCGGTACTAAAACACTTCTCCCAGAACTCTAGACATATTTTATACAACACACCATTGTTACCTCCATATGCAGCATTTCTGTCACTCTACCTGCTTTACTTAAGTGGCAGGGGAACCCTCTGGCCAGGAGAGCACCCTGTACACTGGGACAGGAAAAATGTTAGATACATATAAACATTTTGACAATATGGACTGAAAATGTACATGTTAGATACAGTCCTGACTAGACATTTTGACTAACTCATATATACATTATATAGACTGACTAAATTAGTTGGACTTTGTGTGATCCTGTTTTTACTCCCTATATCTTGCAGGAAGCTGTCATGGCAGTGATTTAGTGGCTACGCTTCTCCTGATCACTGTACACCTTGACATTTTTGTACAAACATATTATATGCATTTTATTACAGCACACCATAATGGGAGTACAGATGCAAGGGGGCCCAGGGGACACTGTAGGGAGGCTGCCTGACAGGGCAGCAAGGGTACGGGGTAACACCTCCCATACTGGGCCACCATTGAACCATAAGTGATGTCTTCTCTATGTAGCAATTAGGTACCCTCCCAGTGGGTAGGTAATTCTTCCCCCAGAATGCCCCAGTAGGTAGCTAATCCCCCCCCCTTCCCCCCCAGAAAGTCCCTAGTAGGAAGGTCTCCCCCAAGAATTCCCCAATAGGTAAGTAATTCTGTTTTCTGTAGGTAGATATTTTTCCTCATTAGCTCCCTCTAAACAATAAAAATCTCAATAACCTTTCCGCCACTCACACGCTGAGGCCTGGCTCTCTCTTTCCTCCATACTAATATTAATAAAATGCAGTATACACAGACCAAAATCCCTGCATACAATGCCCATATAGTGGTGATCCCAGCTCTAAACATACTTTACAGACCGTATAAGTTATTTCAACCAAGGTATATCCAGGGAATAACAAGTGCCGTCTTCTTAACTACCTTTAAACAATTAAAGTCTCAATCCCCTTTTTGCCACTCCCATGCTGAGGCCTGGCTCTTCTTCATGCCGGGTTATCTGGAGCGGTGCAAGTCTCCTCTTGCAGATTGCATGTGATGCAATCATCCTCTTTGCCTGAGATTGTGTCACAGACTTTGTTTACTGCTGGGATCTGAGCACCACTAGAGCAATTTGGGCTGCTGTATAGGTGGTGAATTACACAGACTGCATGGACTGTATTTAAATGTATTTGGCAGGTGCGTATATTGCAGCATAGTGCTGACTCTCACCTATACTCTCTACCTAAGACAATACTGATTGGCGATGCCTACATCGGGGTACACCCGTGGAAAACTTTTTTTTTTAAATCAACTGGTGCCAGAAAGTTAAACAGATTTGTACATTACTGAACAGATAAGAAAAAGAATTACGGAGCAGCTCCCCAGTTCCAGGAGATCAGACATGTAACATCGCGGTCAGGCGGTGGGAGGACGGGGAGGCTGAGATATTACGGGGGGAATCAGACGTCAGGACCACAGCCGTATCGCACTTAGCGCACTTTTTGATCAAAATGTGTGTGTCCCATCCACCACGCGGAGGTGGCCTCATATCGGATGGGACCCTAACATGATAACTCACCTCTGCTGTGCATATAGCTTCTGACTGTGTGACATGTTGGATCAGCCATTGACTAAACCACCTCCAGTCTGAGAGGGGTGGGGTGCACGGCTAAAGAGGGTGCCACACCCCCCAACTTACAAACCCTCTTTATCTTTATCTGATATCTTTCTTTCATAGCCCATATTAATGTTAATGGGAAAGGGCATCCTGCCCCCTCCCATAGACATGAATGGAGGTGGTATGGCGTTACATCATGAGGGGGCGTGGCCGTGACATCAAGCCTCGGTCTTGGAGGCAGTGCCCGGCACAGTATGCCGGAGGCTGCACTGAGATCGTGTCGGGACCCCCCCTGCGATCATACATCTTATCCTCTTTGGATAGGGGTTAAGATGTATAAGGCCGCAATACCTCTTTAAAAGTTTATTATAAAACAATTCTAAGTACTTGTACTTGCATGGTACCTATTTCGATATAGCACCCTCCATTAATTTGCTGACGATGCAATTCCATAGAGATAGATCAGTTTTTAACTAACCAGAACATAGACCTCCCTCTGTACAGGGGCCCCATAGCAGCCCCATAGGGGGGAGATTTATCAAAACCTGTGTAGAGGAAAAGTTGACCAGTTGCCTAAACAGGCTTTTATACATCTCTCCCATAGTCTTCCACTATGGTATGTACATCCCTTGTCCAGGAATTAGAGCAAATGTCACCATGTCATTGTTTGTGCATTGTACATATCCACTAGCATACTATAAACATAGCATAAAGAACACCTTTAAAATCAGAACATCAACCTCACATATCTCTTGACCTGAACAATGGTGAGATGATATATATATTTTTTGTTGCCATTTGATTGAAGCTCGTGGTTAAAAATAAGTACAAAAGAAACTATGCTGTAACACAATATAAGATGATAGCAATAAACACCTATCCAACAAAATCTACTCTGTGATATTTGAAGAGTTTTGATTCAGGCACAGATGACCTTCACGTGAAAGTGTGACATATTGCAGTAAAACAAACAGTATCTGCAGGAAACTATGCTCTCTGTTCTGTGCTACACATTCATACACATTCATATGTAAGAGGAAACAAGCCAAAAGATAATAGGAAATCTAGTCAAGCTTTCTTCAGGAAGTAGCTTGTTATACTTCCTTTCCCTGTTATTCTGAAAGTCATCATGAATATTTGACCATTTAACACTAGCGAGAGGATTTGTTGTTTTCAGAAACAACACACAACATACATGTAAATGACTCTTTGGAACATACTATGATGACAGTCAATAAGCGTATAAATAGCTGTACATGCATAAATAAAGAAATGTTGGAGCAATCATAGTATGTTATACATCCACTAATGCACAGCATTAGTAGTGTACTCAGAAATGCATAATATATATAATTCAACCTATTTACTTTTACAGTAACTTGTCTCATGTAAGCATACTAAGAGAAATTGGCCCAGATTTTCTAAAACTGACCAATTCTTATTTAGTGTAAACTTAGACAAACTGTCTTTAAATGTGTCATATCTATCAAAGTGTATCAGGCTGATTAATGAATCTGGAGTTCTAAGCTAAAGTTAGTTGACTTAATCATTTTGCTGCATTTCGACCACATCACATTTTACTGAGGCTAGGCCTCTTTTTGACAGAACTGACAGATAAGTGTCTAACATTCATAATAAATGTGACACAGTGTGAATTCTGATGCATTTTCAAAAGTAAACTAAGCCAATGTTTGTGCAGTATTAAAAGAACAAGACATTACACTCTAATTGCCATTTCTAAGTTTTTTGAGTTAGGCCCACACTTGGGGTTAACAAGTCCAATTCCAATGTTGCTCCAGTGTCCGTAAATGCAATGCATGCTTATTACTCAATAAAGCTCTGTCTCATGGATGTGTTGGCACCATGCACATGGGCCCCTTGTCTGCCAATATTGAATCTTTCTTCAAGATATATATATATATATATATATATATATATATATATATATATATCTTCTGTCAATTTTTCCGAAAAGTCACTGCATGAAACCAACGTAACTTGATTTGGAGCATGTCCCATGGTGCTGTGAACAGTAATACTGTAAGCCCACACTACATCTCCCACATAGTCGGGCAACCTTTTGAGATGCTTCTCTCCCTACTTGCAAATCTTTCCTAATAGTGATCCCAGACACTATTACCCTATGGATGGTACAAAGTGGTTTGAGACTTGAGAATGCAACACACATAGTTTTGTATAATTTGCGATACAAGTAAGTTAAGGCTTTGATTGGACCAAAGTTTATGGTGGCAACATAGTGATGAATAACAAGGGCCCCCAATAACCTGTTGATCCCAGATCGAGATTACTATTAGCACATATTTATGTCCAGATGTCACCACACAAATAGTCTTGCTCTCAAGATAGAATGCTGAAGAAAAAGAAAGATACATTCCCAACTTGGAGCAAAATGCTATCTAGAAAGGATACACAAATTGTACCACATGGTCTAAAACATAATATCAGGCATCCCATGAAGTTTGACAATATTAAGAATAAAAAACTTTAATTTTTGGCACAGGGCAACCAAGATATTGTAATAAAAGTTTGAAAAATGTTTCCACTATCACCTACCTGCCCTTAAAGGATGGTAAATCTGTAATAAAATCCATGCAAATTCGGGGCCACAGCCTCTTGGGTATATGTAGTTAATAAAGTTCCTTGGTGGTAAGGTTCGAGGTGTTTTGGACCAGCCACAAACCGTACTTACAGACACATATGCAGAAATGTCTTGAGACAGAGAGGGCCATCACCATTAACAGAGACTGGGGAACTGAGTCCTGACAGGACTGAATCTTGGTGGCTAAGTCAGGAGAAACGGTGGAGACTATGATCCCTTGAGGTAGGACAGCCTCAGGTTCTAGGGAGTCTAGGGACGCTAGGGAGTTCTAGGGTGGCTTCTGGAAAGCTTCTGCATTAATGTTCTACGACCCTGGCCTATAACTTATCACAAAATATAACAATTTAGCAATAGAGCCCGATGAGGATGGCAAGGGTTTTACCTTAGTAGCATTTTTTTGTGGACAGTTAACATTGTTACTTGTTGACAAGCCCTGTCCAAAAAGTGACAATACTCCTCAAATGCTTACTTTATAGCAAGGATCTCTCTGTTACTGACATCTCAATTTTTCTGCAAGAGATAATTTCCTAAATAGAAAGGCACTTGGTCTGAGATGTGTGAAAGTAAATGGCCCCTGTGAGAGCACCACTCCCACCTCCACCTCGGATGCATCAATCTCAACTATAAATGGCTTAGCTTGGTCAGGTTGTAGCAAAACTCTGGATCATATTAAATGTAAAGTAAAACTTACAGTAACAACAGGAGTATACTATTTGATGACCAGAATTTAAAGGGGTACTCTGCCCCTAGACATCTTTTCCCCTATTGAAAACTTTTTTTTTGCTTACTCTGGATGCACAAAAAGTCTCATGTGTGACTTTGATGGGTACCGTGAGCAAAATGTTACAAACAACTTAACATAAGCAAATTTCAATTTTTACTTTTCAGTGGTCACATATTTATGGTGTGCTAAAGTCGCACGTAGGCAAAAAAAAAAAAAGAGTACAAAACTCTCGTAAGTGAGCAAATTTAAAAAGTCGCAAAAAAGTCTCAGTTGCATCTTTATTGTTTTGCTTAGGTGCTCCAAATTTATCAACGCCCTGTGATAGTATGATACATATGTAGCACATAAGCAAAATTAAAGCAAAAAAAATGCCTTCAGAACTTGTTTACCAAAGCAAACAATGATAAATGTCCTCCCAAGGGCTGAGTACCCCTTCAACCCCTTAACGATTCAAGCCTGTATGTTGCTATTAACCATTTAAAGTCATGGCCATAAATGTTGGCACCCCTGAAAATGAAGTATTTCTCACAGAAAATAATTGCATTAACAAATGTTTTGCTATACACATGTTTATTCCCTTTGTGTGTATTGGAACTGAACCAAAAAAGGGAGGAAAAAATTTATGATGCAGAGGTATTCTTTGCAGCATGAGATGGTGCATTGTCATGCATGAAAATGATTTTATTACAGGAAAATATCGTTCTTCCTTCTGTACCAGGGAAGAAAATGTTCAGTCAGAAACTCCACATACTTTCCAGAGGTCATCTTTACACCTTTGGGGACCCAAAAGGGGCTGACCAGCTCTCTTCCTATGATTCAGGCCCAAAACATGACTCCACCACCGCCTTGCTGACGTCTCAGCCTTGTTGGAACAGGGTGGCCATCCACCAACCATCCACTACTCCATCCATCTGGACCATAAAGGGTTGCACAGTACTCATCAGTGAACAGGACTGTTTAAAAATTAGTCTTCATGTATTTTTATGCCCATTCCAGCCGTTTTTGCTTGTAAACATTGGTTGGTGGTGGCCGAATAGAAACACTTTATAGGTTGTAAAGAACTGAAAATTGTAATTTGTTGTGTTTGCAGCATGTTTACTGAAATCAAAAGCTATTTAATTCAAACTTTTAACAACATTTTAACTTTTTAAACATTTTAACAGGTCACGTTACATTTTAGCATAGGACCCTAACATAGGTTTATGAACAGTTGCAAGACTCTACACCTTGATATCCGTGGGACTCCAAAGGCACCAGAAGCTTCAAATATCCATTTGCTGCTATGTAATGGTATTTTGACAGCTGCTTTCTTGATCCGATGCATGGATCTGGCAGAAATCTTCCTCAATTTGCCTTTATCTGCACAAACCTGTCTGTGCTCTGAATCAGCCACAATTCTCAATAGTGTGATGATCACCCTTAAGTTTTTTTCGTAAAATATCTAATGTTTTCATACCTCATCCAAGGCATTGAACTATTTCACTGTTTTCGGCAGGAGAGAGATCCTTTTTTTCCCCCATATTGCTTGAAAATGGTGCTCTGCTTAATAATGTGGAACACCCACCTTTAGTAGTTTTTCCTTAAATTGGGCTCACCTGGCAATCTAAATATCACAGGTGTCCGAGATCGTTTTCAGCCATCAAAAGAGCCCTGAGACACTATGCCATCCATGAGTTAAACTGAAAAACAAAATATTTAATCACTGTGACACGTAAATATCCTTTGCATAATAATTTGGAACAGGGTGTAAAGCCTCTCATGGATTCCCTGATCTTGGACTAGCAGAGTAAGTCTGTGTATCTGGTAAACTAATGCCCGCATAGGGTCTGTGGCAGAGGAAATGTTTGGGCCTGTGATTCTAAAAGGATGTGTAGCCCTTTTTTTTTAACCTGTAGCCCTGTACCTGTCTGCTTAGACAATCCGCATTAGTGCCCACCAACTGGGCGATGGTCCCTTCCTAAGTGCAAGAGAGAGGGATAGGGAAGACAGTAGGCTTAAAGGGGTACTTTGGTGGAAAACCTTTTTTTTTAAATCATCTGGTGCCAGAAAGTTAAACAGATTTGTTTAATTACTTCTATTAAAAATCTTAATCCTTCCAGTACTTATTAGCTGCTGAATACTACAGAGGAAATGATGACATCATGAGCACAGTGCTCTCTGCTGACATCTCTGTCCATTATAAAAACTGTTCAGAGTAGGAGAAAATCCCCATAGCAAACATATGCTGCTCTGGACAGTTCCTAAAATGGACAGAGATATCAGCAGAGAGCACTGTGCTCGTGATGTCAGCAGAGAGCACTGTGTTCCAAAAAGAAAATAATTTCCTTTCTAGTATTCAGCAGCTAATAAGTACTGGAAGGATTAAGATTTTTGAATAGAAGTAATTTACAAATTTGTTTAACTTTCTGGCACCAGTTGATTTAAAAAAAAAAAAAGCTTTCTACCGGAGTACCCCTTTAACCCCTTAAGGACGCAGGACGTAAATGTACGTCCTGGTGAGGTGGTACTTAACGCACCAGGACGTACATTTACGTCCTGTGCATAACCGCGGGCATAGGAGCGATGCCCGTGTCATGCGCGGCTGATCCCGGCTGCTGATCGCAGCCAGGGACCCGCCGGCAATGGCCGACGCCCGCGATCTCGCGGGCGTCCGCCATTAACCCCTCAGGTGCCGGGATCAATACAGATCCCGGCATCTGCGGCAGTGCGCGATTTGAATGAATGATCGGATCGCCCGCATCATTCATAACGCCGCACGGAGGTCCCCTCTCCTTCCTCCGTCCGGCTCCCGGCGTTTCCTGCTCTGGTCTGTGATCGAGCAGACCAGAGCAGAAGATCACCGAAAACAATGATCTGTTCTATGTCCTATACATAGAACAGATCAGTATTAGCAATCATGGTATTGCTATGAATAGTCTCCTATGGGGACTATTCAAGTGTAAAAAAATAAATAAAAAAAGTAAAAGTAAAAGTAAAAAAACAATTAAAAATCCCCTCCCCCAATAAAAAAGTAAAACGTCAGTTTTTTCCTATTTTACCCCCAAAAAGCGTAAATTTTTTTTTATAGACATATTTGGTATCGCCGCGTGCGTAAATGTACGAACTATTAAAATAAAATGTTAATGATCCCGTACAGGGAACGGCGTGAACGAAAAAAAAAAAAAAGTCAAAAATTCCTACTTTTTTAATACATTTTATTAAAAAAAAATTATAAAAAATTTATTAAAAGTTTTTTATATGCATATGTGGTATCAAAAAAAATTACAGATCATGGCGCAAAAAATTAGCCCACATACCGCCGCTTATACGGAAAAATAAAAAAGTTAGAGGTCATCAAAATAAAGGGATTATAAACGTACTAATTTGGTTAAAAAGTTTGTGATTTTTTTTAAGCGCAACAATAATATAAAAGTATGTAATAATGGGTATCATTTTAATTGTATTGACCCTCATAATAAAGAACACACGTCATTTTTACCATAAATTGTACGGCGTGAAAACGAAACCTTCCAAAATTAGCAAAATGGAGTTTTTCGTTTTTATTTCCCCACAAAAATAGTGTTTTTTGGTTGCGCCATACATTTTATGATATAATGAGTGATGTCATTACAAAGGACAACTGGTCGCGCAAAAAACAAGCCCTCATAATAGTCTGTGGATGAAAATATAAAAGAGTTATGATTTTTAGAAGGCGAGGAGGAAAAAATGAAAACGTAAAAATTTAATTGTCTGAGTCCTTAAGGCCAAAATGGGCTGAGTCCTTAAGGGGTTAAGGACCAAGGACGTTCTGGAACGTCCCCGCACCCTGGGCTTTAAGGACCAAGGATGTTCCAGAACATTCTGGTGTTTCTTCGGTCTCTGTCGCGTGCCGAGCAGAGATCGGAACGGCATGTCTCCTGTAATCGTTCAGCAGGCATGCCCTGCAAATGCCTAGGGGGGTCCCGGGACCCCCACATGTCGGCGATCGCCGGAGATCGCTTGAAAAATCACGCAAGCGATCTTCGGCGATTCGGGTCATTCGTATCACTTGTGACCCGATGACCCGGTAATAAATGTACAAGATGTACAATTCACTGCCAATCACCTGCCGTTGCTGGGGAGCGATGACAATACTGTCACCGCCCCAGCAACGCTGCTATTGGCCGGCGATCGTCCTGCCAATAGCAGAGCGTCAGAGAAGGGGTTAACGGCTCCTTCCTGCTGCTGCACCCGCTCTTTTAGTTCAGTGAGCGGGTGCAGCAGTCAGAAGAAGCCGCGGATCCCCCCTCGGAGCCGGAGCCCCCTCAGGAGCCGTAGAATAGGGAAAGCTGATTGCAGGGACAGGTAGGAGTTAATAGGTTAAAAAAAGTTCCATAAAAGTTAAAAAAAAAGTACCCCCCCCCCTCTGACCCCCTAATAGGTCCCCCAGGGTCCTATTAGGGTCTGATCCCTGACCCCGGGTCCTATTAGGGGTTCAGAGAGCTGCATGCGCCATCCCCTTTTTTTGGGGGGGGCCGCAGCTTTTTTTCTTCTTTTCATAGAAAAAATCCCCCCCTGACCCCCTAATAGGTCCCCCAGGGTCCTATTAGGGTCTGATCCCTTACCCCGGGTCCTATTAGGGGTTCAGGGAGCTGCGTTTGCCCGCCCTTTTTTTTTTGGCCGCAGCTTTTTTTTCTTTTTCCTATTACTGTTATACACTTCTTACACCAAGCACCACACAGTACATACTTCCCCGCCGCCCCCGCAGACACCCCCTCCCCCCCCCCACCGCTGCCCCCCCCCGCTACCGTAGAAAAAAGGCGATGGCCCGCCGGGCATTTTCGGCAGCAGAGGCTTACGCTTTTTTAGCCTCCGACTCCGAATCTGCCAGTGAGGACGAGGAAGATCCTACTTTTTTGTGTTCTTCCTCACCCGCCTCATCATCTAGTAGTGATGATGAGTCCCCTGTACGGCAGCGGAGATGCCGCCAGGCGAGGCCACGCACCCCCCATGAGAGTGACCCAGTGGCTGACACTAGTACGAGTGGCAATGCCGCTTGTGATAGGAGTCCGGCCCCCCAGACAAGTGCACCGGAGCCTCCTCCCGATGACCCTGTCTGGAGCCCCCCAGAGGGCTATCAGCCACGGATTCCTGAGTTTGTTGGCGACTCGGGAATCCGGATTGACCATGCTGGCTTCACTGATCTGGACTTTTTAAAGTTTTTTTTCAGTGACAGCCTGGTCAATCACATGGTGGAGCAAACAAACTTGTATGCCCAGCAGTTCATTGCCCACCACCCCAATTCACTTTTGGCCAGGCCCAATGAATGGCGCGCTATTGATGCAGCGGAAATGAGGACATTTTGGGGCCTCTCGCTGCATATGGGCCTGGTCAAAAAACCAAGTGCTCGTCATTACTGGAGCGGGGACGTCCTCTACCAGACCCCGCTTTACAGTATGACGATGACACGGAGGCGGTTGGAGGCCATTCGGAAATGCCTGCATTATGCAGATAATGCGGCATGTCCGCCCCGAGGTGATCCCGCCCATGACCGGCTTTACAAAGTGAGGCCGGTCATCGATCACTTTGGGACCAAATTTTTGGAGGCCTACGTACCGCTCAGGGACCTCTCGGTAGATGAGTCTCTCATCAGTTTTAAGGGGAGACTCATCTTCCGCCAGTATATTCCCTCGAAGCGGGCGCGGTATGGCGTGAAACTCTAAAAACTTTGCGAGAGTACCTCCGGGTACACTTGCAAGTTTAGAGTATATGAGGGACAAGATTCCCGTATTGAACCCCCAGAATGTCCCCCCACTCTGGGTGTTAACGGGAAACTCATTTGGGACCTTGTGCACCCATTGCTGGATAAGGGTTTCCACGTTCCAATATGGGGTACCTCCATACTCAGAAGAGATGAGGTTACAAATTTTGGGGGGTCTTTTCTACTATTAACCCTTGCAAAAATGTGAAATTTGTGGGGAAACCCACATTTTAGTGAACAAAAAATATATTTTTTTACATATGCAAAAGTCGTGAAATCCCTGTGGGGTATTAAGGTTCACTTTACCCCTTGTTACATTCCCCAAGGGGTCTAGTTTCCAAAATATAATGCCATGTGTTTTTTTTGCTGTCCCGGCACCATAGGGGCTTTCTAAATGCGGCATGCCCCCAGAGCAAAATTTGCTTCCAAAAAGCCAAATGTGACTACTCCTCTTCTGAGACCTGTAGTGCGCCAGTAGAGCACTTTTCACCATCGTATGGGGTGTTTTCTGAATCGGGAGAAATTGGGCTTCAAATTTTGGGGGGTATTTTCTGCTTTAACCCTTTGTAAAAATGAAAAATTTTTGGGAAACCAAGCATTTTAGGTACATTTTTTTTTTACATATGCAAAAGTCGTGAAACCCCTGTGGGGTATTAAGGTTCACTTTACCCCTTCTGACGTTCCCCAAGGGGTCTAGTTTCCAAAATATAATGCCATGTGTTTTTTTTTGCTGTCCAGGCACCATAGGGGCTTCCTAAATGCGGCATGCCCCCAGACCAAATTTGCTTCCAAAAAGCCAAATTTGACTACTCCTCTTCTGAGACCTGTAGTGCGCCAGTAGAGCACTTTTCACCATCATATGGGGTGTTTTCTCAATCGGGAGAAACTGGGCTTCAAATTTTGGGGGGTATTTTCTGCTATTACCTTTTTTAAAAATGTAAAATTTTGGGGAAAACAAGCATTTTATGTAAAAAAATTATTATTTTTTTTTCATTTGCAAAAGTCCTGAAACACCTATATTAACGTAACGTTATTCCTTGTTACGTTCCCTGAGGGGTCTAGTTTCCAAAATGGTATGCCATGTGTTTTTTTTTGCTGTTTTGGCACCCTAGGGGCTTCCTAAAGGTGACATGCCCTCCAAAAACCATTTCAGAAAAATGTTCTCTCCAAAATCCCCTTGTCGCTCCTTCCCTTCTGAGCC
Organism: Hyla sarda; assembly: GCF_029499605.1. Classification (NCBI taxonomy): domain Eukaryota; kingdom Metazoa; phylum Chordata; class Amphibia; order Anura; family Hylidae; genus Hyla; species Hyla sarda. Next base: position 293,758,677 of record NC_079192.1, read on the forward strand.
CTCTACTGCGCCCGCCGAACAATTTACATAGACATATGAGGTATGTGCTTACTCGAGACACATTGTGCTACAAATACCAGTAAAAATGTTCTCCTTTTACCCCTTGCAAAAATTCAAAAATTTGGTCTACAAGAACATGCGAGTGTAAAAAATGAAGATTTTGAATTTTCTCCTTCACTTTGCTGCTATTCCTGTGAAACACCTAAAGGGTTAAAACACTTACTGAATGTAATTTTGAATACTTTTGGGGGTGTAGTTTTTATAATGGGGTCATTTATGGTGTATTTCTACTATGAAGACCCTTCAAATCCACTTCAAAATTGAACTGGTCACTGAAAAATAGTGAGTTTGAAAATTTTGTGAAAAATTAGAAAATTGCTGCTGAACTTTGAAGCTCTCTGGTGTCTTCCAAAAGTAAAAACTCATCAATTTTATGATGCAAACATAAAGAAGACATATTGTATATGTGATCCAAATTTTTTTTTATTTTGAATATTCATTTTCCTTACAAGCAGAGAACTTCAAAGCTAGAAAAATGCAAAATTTTCATTTTTTTCATCAAATTTTGGGATTTTTCACCATGAAAGGATGCAATTTGTCACAAAATTTTACCACTATGTTAAAGTTGAATATGTCACGAAAAAACTATCTCAGAATCAGAATGATAACTAAAAGCATTCCAGAGTTATTAATGTTTAAAGTGACAGTGGTCAGATGTTCAAAAAACGCTATGGTCCTAAGGTGTAAAATGGCCTGGTCCTTAAGGGGTTAAAGTCTGCATCATAGCAGGGTCAGTACCAGGATGTCATGACAAGGTCCAAATCAGTATGTAGAGGAAAGTTCAGAATCAGGTCTGAGGGTCTAAATCTAGGAGAGTTTGTCTTGTTCAAAATCAAAAGGCAGAAGGAGGTAATTCTGATCATAGGCTAGGAGATAGAAGCACAGCAATAACATCAGCAAGGAATGCATTTGTGGCACAGAAGACCAACCACATATGACTGTGGCCAGCAGCTGCCTGTTTACTTCTGGTGTTGTCAGACAGAGTGGACCCCGGTCCAATCAGACTTGGTGCCGGCTTTCCATGACATACGATGCTTTTATATGTCGGGGCCATCGCATTAACTGCTATCCGACAGTGCAAAATGCTTAAGCTGTTGTCGGATAGCAGTTTAAGCATCCCAGGCAGGTTCGCTTACCCATTCCCCCACAATTTGTAGCCCAATTTATCTTGAGTATGGAAATACCTCATATGTTGACATAAAGTGCTCTGCGGGCTGACAACATGACTCAAGAGGGAAAGTACAACTGTGCAATTTTTTTAAACGAATTTTGGTGTCATGGTTTTTGGGGGCATGGTTGCATTAAGGAAGCCCCCATGGTGCCAGAACAGCAAAATAACCCCCACATGGCACACTATTTTGAAAACTACACCCCTCAAGGAATGTAACAAGGGGTATGGTGAGCCTTAGCACCTCACAGGTGTTTGACGACTTTGCGTTGAAGTAGGACTTGAAAATGGAAAATTAGATTTTTAACACTAAAATGATGATGTTACCCCAAATTTTTCTTTTTCACAAGGGCAATTAGGGGAAAATGGACCAAAAATTTGAAGCCCAATTTCTCCCGATTAAGAAAATGCCCCATATGTGGATGTTAAGTGCTCTGCTGGCGCACTACAATGCTCAGAAGAGAGGGAGCAAAATTTGGCTTTTTGAAAGAGAATTTTGCTGAAATGGTTTTTGGGGGGCGTGTTGCATTTAGAAAGTCCCCAGGGTGCCAGAACAGCAAAAAAAAAAAACAACACATGGCACGCTATTTTGGAAACTACACCCCTCAAGGAATGTAATAAGGGGTATAGTGAGCCATAACACCCCACAGGTGTTTGATGACTTTGTGTCGAAGTTGGACGTGAAAATGGAAAATTAGATTTTAAACACTAGAATGATGGTGTTACCCCAAATTTTTTATTTTTATTTTTATTTTATTTTTTTTGCAACACAGTGCTCTTTGCTGACATCACGAGCACAGTACGCTCTGCTGACATCTCTGTCCATTTTAGAAACTGTCCAGAGCAGCATATTTTTGCTATGGGGATTTTCTCCTACTCTGGACAGTTCTTAAATGGACAGAGATTTCAGCAGAGAGCACTGTGCTCGTGATTCAGCAGAGAGCTCTGTGTTCCAAAAAGAAAAAAAATCCTGTATAGTATTCAGCAGCTAATAAGTACTGGAAGGATTAAGATTTTTAATAGAAGTCATTTACATATCTGTTTAACTTTCTGCCACCAGTTGATAAAAAAATTAAAAAAAAAAAATTATAAAAAAAAAAAAAAACTTTTTCCACTGGAGTACCCCTGAAGAAAGGTATGCCAGATATGTTAAGAGGGTCGCACCTCTTAATATATTTGGCTCAACCTGGTGATCTGTGTGCCATCTGACTAAAATCTACTGTATGACAAGTGTGGCCCAAACACACTAAAATATTCATGACATGTTCCAGCCAGAATGGCGTACAGAGTTGTCATAGGCTTGCATTGATGCCACACGGGGGCGGGGCCGTGACGTCACAATGCTCCGGCCCCCGTGATCGCCAGTAATCAGACCTGGAACGAACATGCTCCGGGGACTGATTATAACGGGGTGCTGCGTGCAAGATCACGGGGGTCCCCCGCGATCAGGCATCTTATCCCCTATTCTTTGCATAGGGGATAAGATGTCTTAGCGCCGGAGTACCCCTTTAAGATTTTTTTTCATGACATGACATACTTGTCTCTGAACAGAATAGCATACTAAACTTCACTATTCCATAGAGCACAAAAAAGGTATGCATTTAGGTCTGACAGAGGTCACAAGGACATCTTCATTGGATGAATGGGGGCCTATAGAAATTTATAGCTTATATGTTAAATGTATAAATGCAACAATTGGATACATGAACCATTTAAAGAATTGAGTAAAACAATACATTGCCTGGCAGTATCATACACACAAGCAGGTGCTGGCATGCACACAATGCAGTTGGTATGTAGGTCAAATATTTTCCACAATCATTAAAATATATATAATCATAGACTTCTGCACTAGTCATGTATTACCACAGGGTGATCCACCCTTCATTTTTTAAAGGACCCCCCACTGATATTCTATATTTAGTCACACTGGGGATAAATCATAGTGATTTATTTTGGTTATTGTGTTTCCTGCAAGTACCAAGTAGCCCTTGTGTGACCTTTACTGCTAACTCAGCACAAAGCAGCAGGCCCATTTGTCTCCATATTAATCGATCCTACTAATTTCTCTGCCTCAGTGACCTCAATCCCAACATGTGCATTATTTCAAGTTGATATTTTTAGTGCAAAAATAATGTCAGGAAATATTATTGTAGACATTCATTACAGGAACTGTGTTAGTGATTTTTAATAATGGTGAAAAATCCCATAATATAAAACATGAAATATCTCCTATGGTCATACATTTATATAAATGCTATTAATTAGAAATAAGCTTAAATACTACAATATAATTACAGATTTTGTATTGGTTCCTTATGTTTGTGTGGTTTTTGCCCAACAATTACTTATTATTGAGTTGTAATATAAAGTTTCAGCTGCCCTTAGGTAAAGTAATAGTTTATGGTAACCTAGCCACTATGTGTAAATATGTAACATAGCAATTAATCAGCTTTTTTTTCCATATGAGCAATAAAATAAAAGAGCAAAATAAACTCTGATTCTGACCATTTTACCCCATAAACATGTTAAGATTAAAGGAAAACTGTCAGCTTTCTCCCCCTGAACTTACCAGTGGTACTGGCTGGTAGTGCGGGGGACGCTGATTAATTTGGTCCTTACCGTGCCCGGATCCGCCGCACCGTTCGGCCGTAATCTTCTATTTTTGGAATATGCAAATGAGGTGCTAACTGGCACCGGCTGGGCTAACTGTCACTCTGACATCAGTGCCGCCGGCCACAGAGCTGCCCAGCTCATTACAATTTCTCCCCTCTCTCTTCATTAAAGAGTGGAGAGAAGAGGGAGAGGTGGAGGGAGGGGAGGAATATTGATGAGCTGGGTGGCGCTGTGGCCGGCGGCACTGACGTCAGAGTGCCAGTTAGCCTGGCTGGTGCCAGTTAGCCCCTAATTTGCATATTCCAAAAATAGAAGATTATGGCCAAACGGCGCGGCGGATCTGGGCACGGTAAGGACCAAACTGATCAGCATCCCCCACACTACCAGCCAGTACCGCTGGTTAGTGCGGGGGGAGGGGGGGGGGAGAGAAATCTGACAGTTTTCCTTTAAGCGTTATTTGTTTTTTATTTATTTGGGGGGAGGGGCAGGGTTAAGGTGAATTTAAAAAAAAAAAAAAAAAAAAAAGCAATTCCACTGTTGTTTTTTAATGCATTTTTTTTATTTCATACATTGTTGCTTTGTTTATTAATTTCCATGTCCAAAAAATGCAGTGGCACTACCACTTACCTCCATTCACTACAGTATGTAGGTTGCAAAAGAATAGAGAAAAGCAGTTATAAACTGCTTTTCCTTCTCCACAGTGTCCATGACTGTCTCATTTGAGCACCTGACCTGCTCGTCATAGATTGTAAAAGTAGAAACTTGCACATTTACTGTGGTGTGTGTTTAAAGCCCAGAAAAACATGTTATCTCTCTGATCCTGCCAGGGAGCATAGCTGTCAGTCACCACTGGGCTCCCACGATTAATCCCACTGGGCATTAGTTCTGTGCCTGTCTTACATGTATAAGTACGGAGAATAGTGGAACATGATTCCCCTGGATCATCCAGGGAAATCATTTTCCACTATTCTCCATGCTTGTGTATCCACCGGACTGACTGACATCACCCCCGGGATCTCCCCTTGGCGACTACCCTGCATTTTCACATTTTCATTTCCACATGCTACTGTAGGTGTTGTGCCCTCAGCACAACACCTAAGGGTAACGACCCCAAGTTACTATATGTATGCAATATACCACAGCGTATCCTGTTATGTCCTTTTTCTTTGTTTTATTAGTTGTCTTACAGTGGGGATCAAAAGTTTGGGCACCCCAGATAAAAATTTGTATTAATGTGCATAAAGAAGCCAAGGAAAGATTAGACATTCTTATAATATGTCAACAAAAGTTAGATTTTATTTCAATCATTTACAGTTTCATAATAACAGAAAACAAAAAAGTGGCATCTACAAAAGTTTGGGCACCCTGCAGAATTAATATCTTGTACTGCCCCCTTTGGCAAGTATCACAGCTTGTAAATGTTTTTTGTAGCCAGCCAAGAGTCTTTCAATTCTTGTTTGAGGTATCTTTGCACATGACTCTGCCATGAAGACCATATTTGTACAAGTATCTCTTTATAGTGGAATAGTGTACCACAACTCCATTGTCTGCCAGATCTTTCTGGAGGGATTGTGCAGTCAAAGGTAGGTTTTGAATTGTTTTTCTCACAATCCTGCGAGCTGTTCTGTCTGATATTTTCTTGGTCTTCCAGATCTTGCTTTAACTTCCACTGTTCCTGATGACTGCCATTTCTTAATTACATTCCGAACAGAGGATATTGACATCTGAAAATGTTTTGCTATCTTCTTATAGTCTTCTCCAGCTTTGTCAGTGTCAACTATTTTCAGTTTCAGATTTCTAGACAACTGCTTAGAAGAACCCATGGTGCTGATTGTTGGGGCAAGGTCAGATGAGTCTGGGCATTTAAAACCTTTTAGAGTGACATCACTTGGTCTTCCCAGATGATGATTGAGAACAATCCATGACACTGGCAGGTCTCAGCTTTTCAAAGGGGGCAGTGCATGCTTTAAATTCTGCAGGGTGCACAAACTTTCGCAGACACCATTTTTCTGTTTTCTGTTATTTTGAAGGTGTAAATGATGGAAATAAAATCTAACTTTTGTTGACATATTATAAGAATGTCTAGTCTGTAATTTGATGCCTTTTGGAGAATTTTCCATTTCTCCTTGGCTTCTTTATGCACATTAATACAAATTTTTACCTGGGGGCTCAAACTTTTGATCCCCACTGTACATGGAACCTTTAGACAAAGTATTCAATTACATTACATGCCGGTACTCCGGTGGAAAACTATTTTTTTCTAATCAACTGGTGCTTCTATTAAAAAATATTAATCATTCCAGTACTTACCAGCTGCTGTATACTACAGAGGAAGTTGTATAGTTATTTTCTGTCTGACCACAGTGCTCTCTGCTGACACCTCTGTCCATGTCAGGAACTGTCCAGAGCAGGAGAGGTTTACTATGGGGATATGTTCCTGCTCTGGACAGTTTCTGACATGAACAAAGGTGTCAGCACTGTGGTCAGACTGGAAATAACTACGCAACTTCCTGTGGAGCATACAGCAGCTGATAAGTACTGGAAGGATTAACATTTTCAAATAGAAGTAATTTACAAATCTCTTTAACTTTCTGGCACCCTTTAATTTATGGAACTTCTTGTCCTCATAATGTGTTTGAGACCATCAGTCGTGTTGTTCAGAGGTAGACTTATGGAAAACTTTTCCAGGTGACTACCTCATAAAGCTGAGAAAAGCCAAAAGTGTGCAAAGCAGTCATCATAGCAAAAGTGAGCTACTTTGAAGAATCAATATATAACATATTCGGGTTGGTTTAACACTTTTTGTTCACTACTTAATTCCATCTGTCTTCAAAGTATTGAAATTTTCAATATAAATCAACAATGTAGAAAATAAAATTAATGGGGTTAAGGGGGCTGTTTGACTGTGTAGTTACCACCTTCCAAGGTTCCCTGGGCTACCCAGTAATTATGCCTGTTGGGCATTACAAAAAAGCTTTATATTACTGACTGCAAAAAGAGGTCTTCAAAACTGCGAACAGTTGATATTCAAGTACAAAATATAAAAACACGTGCAGAACTTTTTTAAATAAGATTATGAAAGCCAATTATTTTTTGTAAAGATTCCTTAGTTTTAGACAGGATACTCATTAAATAGAGAGATTGAATTTAACACATATATGCTGTAGCATATTAAAAAGTGGGTCCCTTGATTTCCCAGTATGTTTATCCCCATAAGGCAGCCCTGTGCTTTGTTTTATATAAGTATATACTATAATACTCAAAAAATATTTCAAGTTTATTTTTTAGATTGGTAAAAGTCCCTTTTATTAAACAAAGAGAACAATAACATGAAGCATAGTACCTGGCATTTGTCCACTTTGCAAATATATATGCTTCCTATGGTGAAACAATTCCAGGAAATGTGATTTGTCCAGCAGCACAAGAGCCATGTTATAGATTTCCTGCAAGAGAAAAAAAATCAGAACTGTCTCATAGTAAACCAAGACCTAAAGGAGTACTCTCTTGATCATAGCCAAGCCCTATTTACAGGAGAGAGAAAACCTAGCTGATAAGTAGGGGTCTGACTGAGCTTAGCTCTTGGCAATGTTCAAAAGCCCCATAGAAAATGCACGTAGCACTGGCGGCACATGCGCGAATGCACTCTATTCATTCAATTCATTCTTCCCCCATTGAGCTGTCATTTATCAACTATCCTGTGGGGCGGCAATACGTTTTGACAAAAGAAAGACTCTATAGAAGAGTTTAAATATTGCATGTACACATTGGCCCTGATTTACTATAATAAACCCGACATGTTTTGTCGTGTTGTGCGCCAGATACTGGTGCATTACGCAAGAAATTCTGTCTGCGCCAGAATTTGCCCAGAATTTAAAAAAAAAAACCCGACTAACTATCCTCTTTACTCAGAAAACCCGTACAAGGGGTGTGGCTGCCAAAAAGAGGACGTGTCCCCGACATTTTCACAAGAACCCAACATATTTACTAAGGTTTCCACAGAAAATGTGGTGGATTTGAGCTGAGGAAAACCCTACAGATCAGAGCATGTGTAAAAAAAGCAAAATGTAGGGAAAGTGGAAAATATGAGGAAACCTTAGTAAATACCTTGGAAATAGGGAATTAAAATCCACAAAGAAAACTACACTCCACTCTTAGTAAATCAGGACCATTGGGTCAATAAAAACCCATTGATTCATTTATTACTAAAGTGTTGCTCTCTTCATTTGAATCTTCCCATTCAAGGAACTGGTTTATCCCTTGGAGTCTGCACCCATTGTTATTCTGTGGCTTTGACATTGCTGCCCTATCTCTTTACATTCTTTTACTTTTCCTGTATTAAAATACTTTCAACCAGTGCTCAAAACAATACTGCCATACAGGGTTCCTATCATAGTGCTATACAATGCCCATACCACTAGTAGCCTAAAATGACCCCTATAGCTCCTCAAACTACCCTAGTTCTACTCATTTGGTTTACTTTTACTTGCTGTTAGGCTTCTCTAGGGGAGTGAAAATTCTAATGTATAAAAAAAACTAATTTTGTTGCATAAGATAAGAAAAGAAAGAGCTGCTTTGATACAGTGACATTTTTTGGACTATAGGCTGTGTGTGGTACTACAGTTTGGCTTCATTCATGAATAAGGCTTATCTACAATATCACACAAAGTTCAAGTTTAGTGCTATAGTGAAGAGAAAGTAACCATGCTTATTTTTTCAATCCATTTAAACTTGTAAAGTATTTTCTTTTTTTATTATATTTATTTATAATTTAATTTCCCACTGAAGCATTACATTATAAAATAATTTTATTTATAAATATAAGTACATATTTACAACAGCATTGTGCTTTTATTATTATTTTTATTATTATTATTATTATTTTTTTTTTATTGACCTCCCAAAAGAGTGCTGATAAGAATGTAACAAAGCATCAATTGCGCCCTGGAGCCTGAACTAAAGGTATATAAAGTAAGACTGCTAAATCACCTGACAGTGGCATCATCCCAGTCCTGTGAACAATGGAAGAGGACAATACACATGCAAAGAGACTAACTAGCCTTGCTTTCTGTCCTTATAAATAAACATCTTGGTATGCTTCCTATAGCTTTAGTAAACTGTCTCATCGTTCAGTGGTCTCTATGTATAGAATGAGGATCATGTCATTCATGTCTCCAGTTTTTAACGTGTTAATGAGATGTCATTATTTAATCTCACTGGGGACATAGCTGCAGGCTACAGCAGGTGTCGCTTCAGGAATGCTTCATAGATGTTGCCCTTTTGAGAATTATTCAGTGTTAGTGACGGTGGAAAGCAACACGTGCTGAGGGTGCATACAGCTGAAGACAAACTTAGGCAGTCAAGGGGTGGTCGTCTTCTTAGACTGGGTATATAAAGCAGCCTCTATAGATTTCCTTCTTTATCTTTTTGTTTAGTAACTAAAGCTTCTCAGCTGGTGAGACTGAATAGAATGTGGAGCTCTATTTAAACTGGTCCCGCCAGGGAGGCGTTCGAAGAGAAATCAGCCTAAATGCATGACACCAAAATCTATAGCTACTGGTACAAAGACATAAATGACTTAAAAGTTTCACTGGACGTGTTCCCTCCATTGTTAAACAGAGGTCTTGGGTCTTCATTTCTGTAGCTACATTGTTTGTTGAGCTTGAAACTGAGTGTCTGAGAATCCCTTTAAAATGTGGAAAGTGCAGACTAGAAAATCTTTTATCACCTCTTTGCTAATCTTTCTTAGAACGTCTTTATTATTGTCACTAGATAATACAATATAATTGCATACACAACTATCTAGTGTCCTCATCCCTCTGCTATAATGTAAAGTACGTGTGTACGTACAGTGCTGTAAAAAAGTATTGGCCCCATTTCTTCTATTTTTGCCCATTAATTTTAATATAACATAAAGACAAAAGAAGTTAAAACTAAATTAAGGTTTAAATTGACCTTCTATATCTTTATTAAATAAATATGAAAACATATATCATTCATAGTAAAAAGTAATTGCCCCTGCCTAACATAATAACTGGTTGTGCAATCCGAAGTTGGCAATGTGAGTTTTTTACATTACCGATGGAGAATTCTTGCTACTTTTCTTTGCAGAATTGTATGGTCTTGCCCCATTATCCCAATAGGATTCAAGTAAGGCCTTCGACTCGGTTACCCCAAAACCTTAATCTTGTTCCTTTTCAGCCATTCAGAGGTAGACTTGCTTGCGTGCTACAGATCACTGCCCTGCTGCATGACCCAACTAGAGCTTTGGGTCACAAACTCATGGATGGACATTCTTCTTTAGTATTTTATGATGGGGAGTAAAATTCATTCATTATGACAAGTCATTAAAGTCCTGCAAAAGCAAGCAGCCCCAGAACATCACACTATCACCACCATGATTGACTATTGGTATGATGTTCTTATTGTAAAAATTTAGTGTTAGCCCTACACTAGATTTTACAGAGCCCCATGTTATCCAAAAAAATCCCCTTTTGACTCATTATTCCACAGAATATTATTTCAAAAGTCTTGATTGGCCTAAAAAGAGGTAAAAAACAAAAAAGCAAACAAACAAAAAAGCTTGGAATGGGGCAGGGGATGGGGCAGTGGTAACTAAGTGCATAGGTTAATACAAAAGCATTATTGTTGAACCGTAACAAGCTAAAAGAGGAAGTGAGAAGAGAAGGAGAAGAGAGAAGCAAGAGAAAAGAAAAAAAAGAGGGAAAGAGAGGAAGAACAACATGGATGCAGTACAGGGCAGTCATGCCTATGGGCTCAACCATTTGAAATCAATCATCAGAGTCCTGATGCAGAAACTATGAGGTCCAGAGGAAGAAAAAGGCATCTGTCCATTCTCATAGTTAAAGGAGATCTGCAGTGTAAGACACTCATCCCCTAACCACAGGATAGGGGATAAGTGTCTGATCGCAGGGGGTCCGAACGTTGGGAAACCTGTGATCTCCTGTACGGGGCTTCGGCTCTGCCATGCAGGAGGCGTGTCGGCCAAAGCATGAGCCGTGGCCAACACGCCCCCTCCATGTATCTCTATGGGAGAGGTGGAGATGGTGCATCCATGCCTCTCCCATAGAGCTGTATAGGGGGGGCAATACTGGGTCCCCGAATGGGAGATGGTGGGGGGTCCCAGTGGTCAGACCCCCCACGATCAGACACTTATCCCCTATCCACAGGATAGGGGATAAGTGTCTTACACTGTAGTACTCCTTTAATTCCTCTATCCTCCTGATCTCATCAACCTTATGCAGCCAGTGAGCTAACATGAGAGATGAAGAAGATTTCCAGTGAGTTGAGATGCAAGATCTTCCATAACTCTTAATGGAGATTTCAAGTAAATGTTGGATGAAAAGGGCTGGCGAGTTAGGCAGAGGCATAGAGAGATCTTCTGGTTTGTTTAATGAACCCTATCCCAAAACTCCCACAATGCTGGGTAAGACCATTTGGATGTGTATTAATGTTCCCTTCCCGCCAGCACATCTCTAACAGTTAGAAGATGATTGGAGAATCATAGAATGGAGCCTAGAGGAGACATAGTACCGCCTAGTCAGAGTTTATACCCCGCCACCTTGAACTTGATGAAAGTAAAAGACCTATGTGTAAGCTCAAACAGTCTAGCTGCATTTTAGTAAAAGAAAAATGCAGGTTTCCTCTTTCATCATATAACAAAGGGGGTACAAAGTCCTGTGGAAGAGAGACTAAGAGAGTGTAGAAATTAGAGAGGGTATGATGGTTGGGTATAAAGCTCAGGCTAGCCTGCTTAAAAGAGGAGGTGGGACACAAATATGGGGGGGGGGGGGGGGTGAAGGTGAAACTACAATACCATGAGAGAGCTGCATAGCCCTACAGTCACCCATAAATATCCATAAAATAAATGGAACAGTAGATATAAAATCCTCCACTATGTTTCAAGACAGGATTTGTTCACCAGTTCCCATGTTATTTAGGAAAGGAGCACAACCCGTTGGTCAGTTATTTACATGTTGTTTGTAAATGGTGCAATGAATATAGTGAGGGGATCTCCATGTATGTGCACTCTACTTACCGAGAAGATGCTCAAAACCAAGTTGTGACAAGCTCCCTTTACCGTCATAGGGGCTGCCTGTGCCGCTATAACATCTATGGCACTATATTATTTTGGCCTTAGCTCATTTGTAGTGAAGCAGGTCGATAGTGTTCTTACATACAAGACAGTTCAGAAAGAAACTTATCCATGGTGACTAGATTGACGTTAAGGCACAAGAAAAGAAATGACAAGAAAGTAAAATAATTAAAAGATCAGTGCTACATATCTAATTCTGTCCTGCCAGTTTTATAGCACCAGAGACTACTTTTCTCCCAATAAGTCATAATAAGCATTGACACGCTCTGACATTGTCTCCACTAAACACATTATCCAGTATAAGAGCTCCTGTTGATTTGTAGAACAATAAAGCGATTGACTCGTAGATGACCAATTGCCACTTCATAATTGTTAAACGGGAAAATATGGTGGTGACCAGAATAATGTATGAACTTAATATACAATGTGCCATATATACTGAATATACCTTTAGGAAACTTACAAAGATTATTTCAGCAGAAGGGGGTCATGCTTTGCCACAAATACAACCAATCTTCAGCTCCTATTCAGCAGCACTTGGTGCCATCAGTTCTGGATGGTTAATAATTCTCTAGCAATAAAATGACTTGCAAGCTATTAAGTAAAGCTATCAACCTTGGGTTAGCCTGAAAAAATCTGATAACATTGTTTAGGTAAGGAATTTATTATATACCTCTACTTGCGCCCTTTGTCGGCAGAAACCAAACTAATACAAAGAAGATTTTTTTTTATTCATTGACCTGTAAGTGTGCAGTTCTTTGGCGCATGACACTTGGCACATGCCGATGCTGTCACATTTACTATACTGAGAGAGTATTTAGACTTCAGACTCCAGCGGTTGTTGTATAATATCAAGAAAAGCCTGTGAAGTCCTTCATAGTCAAGCACAGCAGAAAGTTCATATGATTATAACATTTTTTTAATTGAATTCTTGCTAAAAATAAATTTGCTAAAAATAAATAAATAAATAAATCACAAAAAGCAACTAAACTAACGTTTTGGGAAGATGTATGGGAGTTTTTTTTTTTTTTTAGATTTACTGCAAATTACTATTGTGCATGCACCATTCCTATTGGCTCAGAAAGAAAAAACTACTCCTTATGAAAGCCGATATATGGAGGAACATTATGGTCATCTCTATGGATGATGTATTATGGCTCTTTAGTACTCGAAGGTTGTTTGCAGCAGTAATAATGTTGTAGGTTGAAAGGGGTACTCCCGTGGAAAACTTTTTTTTTTAAATCAAGATGTGCCAGAAAGTTAAACAGATTTGTAAATCACTTGTAATAAAAAATCTTAATCCTTCCAGTACTTTTTAGGGGCTGTATACTAAAGAGAAATCCAAAAAATAAATGCATTTCCTCTGATGTCATGACCACAGTGCTCTCTGCTGACCTCTGCTGTCCATTTTAGGAACTGTCCAGAGCAGCATATGTTTGTTAGGGGGATTTTCTCCAGCTCTGGACAATTCCTAAAATGGACAGCAGAGGTCAGCAGAGAGCACTTTGGTCATGACATCAGAGGAAATGCATTTCTTTTTTGGATTTCTCTTTAGTATACAGCCCCTAAAAAGTACTGGAAGGATTAAGATGTTTTAATAGAAGGGATTTACAAATCTGTTTAACTTTCTGGCACCAGTTGATTTAAAAAAAAAATGAATGTATTAATCTAAAGCAGAGTGAAAGGGGTACTCCGCTGCTCAGCGTTTGGAACAAACTGTTCCGAACACTGGAGCTCGTGACTTCATAGCCTGCCCCCTCATTACGTCCTGCCTGCCTTGCCCCCTCAATGCAAGTCTATGGGAGGGGGCGTGACGACTGTCACGCCCTCTCCCATAGACTTGCATTGAGGGGGCGGGGTGTGACGCAGTTTGTTCCAAACGCTGAGCAGCGGAGTACCCCTTTAAGGTGGTCATACACAGGACTGGCTGATAATCATATATGTGTGGGGTCTCCCAGCTCTCCACCATTGACAGGGGATGTGGGCAAAAAGGATTGGGAAGTTGTTAGTTCTGAGGGGAGATATGTCACCGCCAAAGGTGTCTGGCAATGGCATACATATGAGGAGGTGAGAATCTGGAGAGATAGCTGTCAGCCAAACAAGAAATTGGCCGACAGCTATCTGGCCAGCTTAACTGTGCATACACTATGTTTATTCTGACAATATTATGTTATAGCATGTAACAAGCCTTTCGTCTTTTGCAAAGTTTAAATAAACTTTACAAGACAAGAGGAAGAGAAAGTAGGTTTCATGTGACATGGGGACATGATAACCAGTTAACATCTAGTGCCATACCATTAGAGAGGGTAAAGGTAGCATAACATACTCTTCCCCATAAAACCTTAGAGGTTACAGTATCTTCTGTGGGAACAAAGGATTAGGCACTTTGAAATGTTAGACATTTACCTCCTGTACCAAGCTGGATTTCGATTTGGTAGTTTTTAGGGGAAACTGCCAGTGTAGGTTTTGAGCCAAAGCCAGAAGTAGATCCAAGAGGAAAGAGAAGTATAAGTTCTTCCTTTATGTTTCCCATTCCTTCCTGGCTTTGGCTCAAAAATTGCAGTAGCAGTTTTCTCAAAAAAAAAAAAAAAAACTACCAGGCGGAAACACAGCCTTACAATGACTTAACAGAGAATGTCATTTGTACTGTTACAACAACAAGGAGTCACAGGTTAGAGACCACAGCATTAAAATACATAAAAGAAATTCATTGGCCAGGCATTTTAAGTATAGTAACATAGTAAGGTTAAATAAAGATCCAAGTTCAATCTAAAACCATACTGTGTTGATCCAGAGGAAGGGAAAAAAAACATGAGGGTGCTGCCAATCGCCCCATTACAGAGGAAAAATTCCTTTCCGACCCCAATATGGCATCAGAATAAATCCCTGGATCAACATTCTATCCCCATAAATCTAGTATCCATAATCTGTAATATTATAATTTTCTAGAAAAACATCCAGGACCCCTTGATCTTGTTTACTGAGTCAGACATCACAACAACATGTGGCAGAGCGTTCCACAGTCACACTGCTCTTACAGTAAAGAATCAAATGCACTGTGACCCACAACTGGTTATGGTTTCAAAGCTGCTTTAAACTGCACCACAACTGAACAGAAATTCTAATCTGGTTCCTCTTGCAACAGCCTCCGACTGTTCACACTGTGGAATTTCTGTTGTGTATCCGGATTCCACCGAAAAATTCAACATGTTCATTCTTTCAGAGAAATCTGCCTGGAAAAGCCCATCTGGAAAAAACTGCACTATAGTCTATGGGATGGCTCTTACAGTCATGGCTGTAAATGTTGGCACCCCTGAAATTTTTCAAGAAAATTAATTATTTCTCACAGAAAAGGATTGCAGTAACACATGTTTTGCTATACACATGTTTATTCCCTTTGTGTGTATTGGAACTAAACCAAAAAATGGGAGGAAAAAAGCAAATTGGACATAATGTCACGCCAAACTCCAAAAATGGTCTGGACAAAATTATTGTCCCCCTTTCAAAATTGTGGAAAAATAAGATTGTTTCCAGCATGTGATGTTCCTTTAAACTCACCAGGGGCAAGTAACATGTGTGGGCAATATAAAAATCACACCTGAAAGCAGATAAAAAGGAGAGAAGTTCACTTAGTCTTTGCATTGTGTGTCTGTGTGTGTCACACTAAGCATGGACAACAGAAAGAGAACTTTCTGAGGACTTGAGAACCACAATTGTGTAAACATATCAACAATCTCAAGGTTAAAAGTCCATCTCCAGAGATCTTGATTTGCCTTTGTCCACAGTGCGCAACAATATCAAGAAGTTTGCAACCCATGGCACTGTAGCTAATCTCCCTGGGCATGGACGGAAGAGAAAAATAGATGCAATGTGTCAACGCAGGATAGTCCGGTTGGTGGATAAGCAGCCCCAAACAAGTTCCAAAGATATTCAAGCTGTTATGCAGGCTCAGGGAGCATCAGTGTCAGTGAGAACTATCCGTCAATATTTAAATGAAATGAAATTCTAAGGCAGGAGACCCAGGAGGACCCCACTGCTGACACAGAGACATAAAAATGCTAGACTACATTTTGACAAAATGAACTTGAGTAAGCCAAAATCCTTTTGGGAAAACATATTGTGGACAGATGAGACTGAGATAGAGCTTTTTGGTAAAGCCCATCATTCTACTGTTTACCGAAAAACAGAATGAGGCCTACAAAGAAAATAACACAGTACCTACAGGGGGGATCTAAATCCCATTGAACACCTGTGGAGAGATCTTAAAATTGCTGTTGGGAGAGACCTGGAGCAGTTTGCAAAGGAAGAGTGGTCCCACATTCCGGCTGAGAGGTGTAAGAAGCTTATTGATGGTTACAGGAAGCGACTGATTTCAGTTATTTTTTCCAAAGGGTGTGCAACCAAATATTAAGTTAAAGGTGTCAATAATTTTGTCCAGTATATTTTTGGAGTTTGGTGTGACATTATGTTCAATTTGTTTTTCTTTCTCCCTTTTTTGGTTTAGTTCCAATACACACAAAGGGAATAAACATGTGTATAGCAAAACGTGTTACTGCAATCCTTTTTTGTGAGAAATACTTCATTTTCTAGAAAAATTTCAGGGATGACAACATTTACGACCATGACTGTATGTCCATGTTGATCTCTATGCTTCATGTTGATCTATTTATCATATATATTCCTTATGATATGTTGTTGCTTCTTAAAATGTGTTTAAGTTGTTTTCCTAAGATAAAAAACATAAAATGGGAGAAATTAGCAGCTATTTCATAGCCGTGACACTTGAGGGCAGCAGAGTACACTGTTAACAAGCAATTGGGAAATCATCTTGAAACAACCTGAATATGAGATGGCAGAGGTATATCTGATGTGAAAGTCCGTTTGCTTGAAACACAGAGATGATACCCATGATCTGTATATTGTGCAGCTTGCCTGTTTACATGAACATTACAAGCAACATTCAGATATGAAAAACAAAAGATGTTGCAATACAGTATATCTTTGCGGACATAGAAGAAACAGACTGTACAGCACTCACCAGGAAATTTCACCGGGATAGCACTTTCTTTATTGCATGTAAGACGCAGTTACAGCAGCATGCTCGGAGGAAGAAGAACGCGAGCTTGGAGAGCTCGTGGGTAATCGGTTTCGCGGGTGTCCGCTTGGTCATGCCCACTTGAAAAGAAATGACCCGGCGCTGAAATATATGAACTCAGCGCCGGGACAGGGATCAGCTGATGAACGTGTTGTTGCCTAGCAACGTGACGCTCACTGCCCGGCTCACTCATCATCGGCGGGTCTGCCTCTGGATCTAGAGGCCCCGCCTGGTCGGCCGATCATTTTGGGCATCGGCTGGTGTACGGAGTTTTTGTCACAATATATTGATTGGCTGTTGCGACCACTACTTTCCGATATCCCTTCCTACCTCAAGGATACTGATGACTTCTTGGAAAACCTCTTAGAAGTCCAATTTGAAAACACAGATAAACTGGGTCTGTGGACGTCGAGTCCCTCTATACACAGATCCCACATGACAAGGGGATTGAAGCAGTCACTCAATTATGTCATGCGGCAGGGAAGTCTGATTTGTTCACCAATTTTGTCACGAGATCCCTCCAGCTTATATTACAGAACAACTTCTTTCAATTCGATGGCAACTGGTACAAGCAGGAGACCGGTACAGCGATGGGGACACCGGTCTCCTGCACGTACGCAAACATCTTTTTGGCCATGATGGAGGCCAAACTCATTTATTCCAGAAGTAACCCGTTCCTCAGAAAAATAAAAATCTACAAAAGATATGTGGATGATATTTTCATAGTGTGGTCAGGTGAAGAAGAGGAATACAATCAATTTGTGTCTTATCTGAATAAAGAAAATGCCATGAATATGGCCTTCACCTCGGTGTTCAGCAAAAAAGAGTTGACGTTCCTGGATGTAGTGGTCTCGATTGAGAACGGCACTGTGGAAACAAAAGGTTATAGGAAACCATCAGCCCCTCTCCTATATTTGCATTACAAGACGTATCATCCAGTGCACACTAAAGAAGCTCTGCCGTACAGCCAGATGTTGCGTCTGAAGAAAATAAACAGTAATCCCAACACCTTTAAAGAACAGACAAAACAGTTGTCTGACCACCTTAGAGAGAGAGGCTATCTCGAGAAATGCCTGAAACAAGCCTTACACAGAACCGAAAGTAAGAATGGATTTGATTAAAAAAAAGCAGAAAAGGGTATCAGGATGAAGAGTCAGTTGAGAAGAAAAAAATATTTACTTTCTCCTTTAAATTCAGCAATATGATTGACACAATCAGGAGAGCTGTCCATAGACACTGGCATTTCATAGAAGACAACCCAGAGTTGGAAGCCGTCGCAAAAAATAAACCCTTAATAGCCTGTAGAAAAACTAAAACCATAAAAAGTGAACTTGTGAAGAGCACTTTTAAATCATCCATTCCAAAGAAGTCGTGGCTAAATGAGAATGCCCCTAGTGGTAACCACAAGTGTGGACATTGTTCATTATGCAAGTTCATGCAACAAGGGACGAATTTCCATATTGGAGGTACTAATATTACCGTGAGAGACTTTATAACTTGCAGAACACAGCAAGTGGTCTATTGCATCAAATGTACGTGCAATTTCTTTTACATTGGATCCACAATTCTCCAGATGTTCATGAGAATCCGCAAACACCAGCGACTATCCAAACAAGGACTTGGAGTCCCCAGGTTAGCGGCGCACTTGCAAGAAATGCATCAGGGCAACCCGGATGCCCTGTCCTTTTTCGGATTAGAGACTACTGCAAGAGTATCCCTCGGTTCGAATAAACATAAGGACTTTCTTAGATGTGAAGCCGCTTTAGGTTTCAATGAAAGAAACGAACTGAGCGCTTTCTTGTGAAAACACAAGCAATAGGAACAGAAATTATTCATGGACAAAAGGACAACATAATAACCACAAGATTAAAATGTTTTGAAAAGAACAAAAAAGAACAAAAGAAAATAGAAAAAAAGAAAAAAAGAAAAAATAATACAAGAAAAAGAAGATTTCTTCACCAATGTTTCTTGTGCATGATCCCCCTCTCTGTTTTCCTTGTCTTCAGCTATCTTCTTGCTAACCCCGTTTTTCTTTCCCGTAGCTCTTAACAGGATTTGTTTCAGTACACTACCTGTATGTGCCCGGCCGACCCTATTTGGTTCATCCAGAGGCAGACCCGCCGTTGATGAGTGAGCCGGGCAGTGAGCGTCACGTTGCTAGGCAACAACACTTTCATCAGCTGATCCCTGTCCCGGCGCTGAGTTCATATATTTCAGCGCCGGGTCATTTCTTTTCAAGTGGGCATGACCAAGCGGACACCCACGAAACCGGTTACCCACGAGTTCTCCGAGCTCGCGTTCTTCTTCCTTCGAGCATGCTGCTGTAACCCCGTCTTACATGCAATAAAGAAAGTGCCATCCCGGCGAAATTTCCTGGTGAGTGCTGTACAGTCTGTTTCTTCTATTTCCGCAGTTATATTTTATTTAGTTCAAGCCCCCGTGGATAGCCGGGCAGTTGTCATCATTATTACCACTGCGGCAGTATTCCTATACTCTGATCCCGGAGTGCCAGACTCTGTTTTCTATATGTGTTTGCAATATAACTTTGGATTGGTGGTAGTACCATAGCGGAATGTGCTGCTTCATTTTTGTGTTGAGTGAAGTGTTTATATCACCTGGTAAACTTTCTGAAATAACAAATTAGTTTCACACCTAAAGATATCGAGGAAAAATGAAATGAAAATAAAAATGAATTTTCAGCATTTCTTCAAAACTTTTCCCTCTGAACAAAGGCCAAAGTTTGCAGTCTCAACATTTGTAGCTTTAACTCTTAAAGGGGTACTCCGCTGCTCAGCATTTAGAACAAACTGTTCCAAACGCTGGAGTCGGCATCGGGAGCTCGTGACATCATAGCCCCGCCCCCTCATGACATCACACCCTGCCCCCTCAATGCAAGTCTATAGGAGGGGGCGTGATGTCACGAGCTCCCGGCGCCGGCTCCAGCATTCGGAACAGTTTGTTCCAAACGCTGAGCAGCGGAGTACCCCTTTAAGTTGACTCTTAAAGGGATTGTCCAGTATTAGAAAAACACTGCCTTTGTTTTTTTTGCGCAAACAGCACTACTATGTACGGTATATTTACATCATGTGCACACTGGGGGACTAAAAATATTAGGAGCAATCATGCTAAGGTTGGTCATTATATCCTTTAAATGCCGCTATAAATAGCAATTGTGGCATTTAAATCTAATTCATTTTACTTCTGAGTAACACAAATGAATAAATACATACAAATTAGCATATAAGGTTTAATTACTGTAGTAGGTTTTATATTTTTAAACTGTCTACTTCAAGAATGTTATACTGTATAGCAGTACGTAAGGGACAGGGATGCAGCATGACATTTTGAGTTATCATTATGACTATACCTTTATTATAATCTAATAAGTATGCTAAGTAGAAATGGTAATTATGTTTTTAAGAAATGTATAATAAACTTTGATATTTTATATGAAGCAGAGTATGAGCTCTTTGTTCTCTGGTATAAGCTTTATTATAATCTGTATTGTATGGTTTCTTAGTATGGTGCCAGTAGCATGTTAAAGGGTACCTCTCGTCAAAAAAACTTTTGATATATTATAGATTAATGTATGCAGAATAACTTTACAATTGCATGTTATTAAAAAATATGCTTCTTTCTATTTTATTTTCCACTTTGAAGAAATGACCACTAGGGGTCTTCCTACCAGTCCTGGCAGCAAGCATTTCAGACTCATGCTGGAGTCCTAAACACTACGAGCTGCCAGTCTGCTTTGTTCACTATGGAGAACACTCAGAGCTGCCAGCCTGCTTTGTTCACAGCCTGTTTGGCTGTGAACAAAGCAGGCTGGCAGCTCTGAGTTTTTAGGACTCCAGCATGAGTCAGAAATGCTTGCTGACAGGACTGATCGGGAAAAATACAATAGAAAGAAGCATATTTTTCATTAACATGCTATTGGAAAGTTATTCAACATTCATTAATCTAAAATATATCAAAAGTTTATTTGATGAAAGGTACCCTTTAAAGGCCTATACTGTACTTTCATTCTCCTTCTAAGGAACAATGTGATTTCTCGTGGAGAACCGTGTGGTGGTGCACAGTGGTTTGTAATATCAACCTATAGAGCCTCTATGTGCCACCATACAGGTTGCTTATCCTGCATTCAATGTAAAATGTTACAAAAATGTGTAAAAAGTTTGTGCTACTATGGAGCAATGCAAAACAGCTGACATAATAATTATTGGGCAAATGTTAGTGATTGGTCGAAAAGCTCTTTACCAATCCTGTGCAAGGTATGCATGTTGTATTGTAAATGTGTATTCTGTACTATTGCAGGGACTACGAGGTAGTGGGCCAAGACACTCAGCGGTGTTGCCAAGTTGGATCGTGGTGGTTGGCATCAGTAAATATTCTGGGCCAGCAACCCCAATGGGGAGAAGGGGGGGGGGGGGGGCTAAAGGACTTGGCATAGGCCCTGGAAAAGCCTAATGCTTAAAAAGGATGAGTGTGGTGAAACTGTTGCAGAGTGCAGGATGTGTTGTGTTATAACACTGGCTTGTTGGCACTAAATAGGTAGTGTTGAGACAACCTGGAAGTGTTATTGGGCTGTGGATCCAGAAGTAGGACTGGGTTCAGATATCACCCATCTTCAGCAGAGGCAGGGGGACTAAAGTCTGCTAAGGAGCTGGTGGTCTGGAGGTCCAGGCCTTTGTGAAGGGTGATCAAGAAGGTCACCTGTACCACAAGGGGTTAGTGTTTTCAAGAGAAGTGGTTGTGCTACTTTAACAAGTGGGCCCTGGACACCATGTAGCAGATGGTGAGCTAGTGAGGTAACCTCTGCTGTTTTAGGACTAAGAAGATCTGGCCAAGATAGTAGCTTAAAGTGTTCTATATAGACTACTGTTGAAGTGGTATAGACTTAGTGAGTAGTTAGCTTTGGGGAGTCTGCTGGGGCTGCAATACCAAGGTCAGGCTAAGGGTAATCTGCTAAGGGTCAAGGGTTACCTGCATGGGTCAAGCATTAGAGTGCTGTAGCTAGGTCCATTTTGCAGACTGAGAGGGAATTCTTAATGCAGGTGGGCAACCTTCAAGTGACTGTATATGAAAACTTGGCAGTTTAGAAACATAGAAAATGTTGGCAGATAAGAACCATTTGGCCCATCTAGTCTGCCCAATATCCTGAATACAATGAATAGTCCTTGTCCCCATCTTATATGAAGGATAGCCTTATACCTATCACTATCTTATATGAAGGATAGCCTTATACCTATCTCTATCTTATATGAAGGATAGTCTTATGCCTATCTCTATCTTATATGAAGGATAGCCTTATACCTATCTCTATCTTATATGAAGGATAGCCTTATACCTATCTCTATCTTATATGAAGGATAGTCTTATGCCTATCTCTATCTTATATGAAGGATAGCCTTATACCTATCTCTATCTTATATGAAGGATAGCCTTATACCTATCTCTATCTTATATGAAGGATAGCCTTATACCTACCTCTATCTTATATGAAGGATAGCCTTATACCTATCTCTATCTTATATGAAGGATAGCTTTATGACTATCTCTATCTTATATGAAGGATAGCCTTATGCCTATCTCTATCTTATATGAAGGATAGCCGTATACCTATCTCTATCTTATATGAAGGATAGCCTTATACCTATCTCTATCTTATATGAAGGATAGCCTTATGCCACTAAACTCATTCACTGTATTTGCAGTGACCACTTTTGCAGGAAGGCTATTCCATGTATCCACTACTCTCTCAGTAAAGTAATACTTCCTGATATTGCCCCTCTAATATAAAAACTATGTCCTCTTGTGGTAGTTGTCTCTTTCTCGTCTTTCTTCCAAGCTATACATTTGGATTAGTTTGGATTACATTGGTCTGCAAGCCTCCTCTTTTAATAGGAACCACACACAAGGGTAAAACAAACCCCTGTGACAAAACATCATTTGCCAATATGACATGGGGAACTGGAGTTTATGAGCTTATATAGGTGATACAACTTAGTAATGTATAATAAATAATATACTTAAAGGGGTGCTCCGGTGTAAAACTTTTTTTTTAAATCAACTGGTGCCAGAAAGTTAAACAGATTTGTAAATTATTTCTATTAAAAAATCTTAATCCTTCCAGTACTTATTAGCTGCTGAATACTACAGAGGAAATTCTTTTCTTTTTGGAACACAGAGCTCTCTGCTGACATCATGACCACAGTGCTCTCTGCTGACATCTCTGTCCATTTTAGGAACTGTCCAGAGCAGCATTTGTTTTCTATGGAGATTTTCTTCTACTCTGGACAGTTCTTAAAATGGACAGAGGTGTCAGCAGAGAGCACCGTGGTCATGATGGCAGCAGAGAGCTCTGTGTTCCAAAAGAAAAGAATTTCCTATGTAGTATTCAGTAGCTAATAAGTACTGGAAGGATTAAGATTTTTTTTATAGAAGTAATTTACAAATCTGTTTAACTTTCTGGAGCCAGATGATTTTAAAAAAAAGTTTTCCCCGAAGTACCCCTTTAAAGGGGTACTCCTGCCCTAATACATCTTATCCCCTATCCAAAGTATATGGGATAAGATGTATAATCGTGGGGGTCCTGCTGCTGGGGACCCCTGCAATCTATCATTCCGCATCCACCTTTGTGAGCTCTCCGCAGCGTTGGAGGCTCCGAGTGTGAAGCAGGAGTTTCGTGATGTCACGACTCCATCCCTGTGTGATGTCACACCCTGCCCCCTCAATGCAAGTTTATGGGAGGGGGCGTGACGGCTGGGACCCCCGCGATCATACATCTTATCCCCTATCTTTTGGATAGGGGATAAGATGTATTAGGGTCAGAGTACCCCTTTAACTATAGTACTCCTATGTTAATATTAATATAATACATCCAAATAGTAACATAGTTCATTAGGTTGAAAAAAGACAAACATCCATTATGTTCTACCTATATCCCTATTGTGTCCCTACTGTGTTAAAAAATGATATAATGTAGTTTGTCAGGAAAACCATAATATTACTTATGCCTGTCGCTATGCCAGTGTTTCCCAACCAGGGTGCCTCCAGCTGTGGCAAAACTACAACTCCCAGCATGCCTGGACAGCCTTCGGCTGTCCAGGCATGCTGGGAGTTGTAGTTTTGCCACAGCTGGAGGCACCCTGGTTGGAAAACACTGCTCCATGCAAATACTGTGCTGCTCCTAGTTCTCTATCATGTCCTTCCACCTCCTCTTGCCCAGACATTCCAAGCCTTTGTTTGCTCAATTTGATTAAAGTCAAAGCACCTGCAAACCTGTATTTACTAAATAGGGTCGTCTGTTGCGATAAATTGATTTGCGTAAATAAACAGCAATTATCAATGAGGAAAGAACAATTTCCAATGCAGATTAGATAGTGTTCCTAACTGTAACATTTGCGGGCTTAGGTGTACTGCAGACTGTCACCAGACCTGCCCTAAAGGCTGGAAGACCTCATGCCTCTCGTCTTGAGCCTCACCTGTGTTGTGCTTTTCGACAGACACACCTGATGCCAGTAATTGCCGACCTCACTTCAGCTCTTACCTTTTGTTGTCATCTTCTGGATTGCTCTTTAAATATTTGACAACACTGGGAGGGCGGTGGCGGCTCTGCATGAAATAAGGGGTATTATCAGGCTGCAAATCAGAATCACTTATATTGCTTACAGAAATCAATCAGGGTATACAAACCAAACAGTCTAGGGGGATTTGACCTAAATATCATATATATATATATATATATATATATATATATATATATATATATATGTGTGTGTGTGTGTGTGTGTAAATATGTATATATATATATGTGGTGTCCCGATACCGTATTGCATACCGTACCTTGTATGGTGGTCCCCAAATTCAGAGTTACTACGTTCAGGTAGGGTCCCCAAGGTGGGACAGCCCCTAGTCACCTCCTCCTTCTCTAATTTTATAATGTTTATGTGTACATATTTAATAATGTATATATTTAATATAATGCATATTAGTATTTACCTTGGTAGCGTCGCAGGACCTTCAGTCATGTGACTATGTTAATTCCTCTATGGTATGTTGGAGGACCTTTGGAGGTCCTTGGGTCACATGATTACCCATAACTCTATGTAAAGATGATTGACAGAAGTATCGGACCAATTAGCTTTAGTCCAGCCCCTGCCCATATAAGGGAGCTGTAGCCAATGATCGCTCTCTTGGGTTGCTGCTCTCGTGGATGTCGGACTATCAGGACGGATCTGCGCAACTTTCAAAGACAAGCTAGGCCAGAAATCTGCCGGCCTCAGCCTAAACTAAACCGTGAGTCCTAAACTAACCCCCGCTAAAGCTAGCATGACTGCTGGACCTCAACTAAATCCCTTAAATCCAGCGGAGCAGCGCATATCAGTCTACGGACTCTAAGGTCCCAACCACTGTCAATCTGTAAGAGACTTTGCCTGTATAGAGACTGTTCCGGTTATGAAGCTTGCATAAAATCTTCAGTAAAAGTTCTGACTGTTTTCAGCAAACTCTCCGGTTGTGGACATTCAATCATTCCATACCTTCGTATCACTCTTGGGGAGGGTGGCGGTAGGACAAGCATTGCAGAGGAGCCCTCACCCTGGCGTCACGGATAGAAAGGGTTAAACAGACACCCTTTAATTACCGCACAGCAACACCCCATATACCCTACACCCCCCAGGCTATCACATAGCTATGTATATATATATATATATATATATATATATATATAGCCAAAAAATGGGCAAAAACATTCAGATGTTTTTCTGCCATTTAGAACATTTTATGTTGCCCAAAAAGTGTGAATTTATTTGTGCTAAAAAAAGACCTATTTTGAGCCGTAAACTAGTGGAAATGGGTCATTTTATGGCTATAAAATTATGGCTGTAAAATTTCACTGAACGTCAGTTTCACTATACTGAGTTCAAGGAAACTCAATATTTAAAGGGTAACTCTCATTAAAACAAATTTTTGCTATTGCACTCCTTATGGTAAATAAAAAATATTTCTAATATACTTTGTTTAAAAATAAAGAAGTTTTCTATGTTTTATTTGTGCTTAAAAAAGCTCAAGAGCACATTTTCACCCATCTTATCCACAGACTTAGGACCAAAGCCCAAACACAGAAAGTGCAGTCTGGAGTGCTGAGTGCGGTGTGTCCAGTCTCATCCAATCATAGCTCCTCTCACACTTAACTGTTGGTTGGACACCCCCACCCCCCCTTCAGCACTCCAGGCTGCACTTCCTGTGTTTGGGCTTCGGTCCAAAGTCTATGTATGAGATGGGGGAAAATGTGCTCTAGAGCTTTTTTAAGCACAAATAAAATATAGAAAACTTATTTTTTTAAATATTTTTTATTTACCATAAGGAGTGCAATAGCAAAAATTAGTTTTAATGAGAGTGACCATTTAAAAAACAAAAAACAAAACCTGCAGTTTATAATGTCATAAACCAGCTATTTTTGGCAAATCTGCAAATCTAGGTTGGTAGAATGCACAGAGCATAGTGCCTACTGTACAATATGGTGAAGGATAGGAGGAGGTACACTGGTATGGAACTGTTTTTTGGGACTTGGGATAGGTCCCTTATTTCAATTGAAGAGCAAAGTTAATATTACAACTTGCACTCACATTTTACACAATTGTACACTTCAGTCTTCGTGATAACAGTTTGTGAAAGACCTTTTATTGTTTCAGCATGACTGTGCTCCTGTGCGCAAAACAAGGTCAGTGAAGACTTGGATTGATGAGTCTGGTGACCTGCATACAGCCACCACCAAACACCTTTGGATGAATTGGTACAATCTTTGGGAACCAGACTTTCTCATTCAACATCAGTGGCTGGTGTCCCAAATTGTTTTGGCTAAATGGTCAGATAAATCCAGACTTGTGTAAAGTCTTCCTTGACAAGTGGAGGCTGTGATAGCCACAAATAGGGAACCCAACTCCATATTGGAACCCAACATTTCAGAGATGTCCAACAGGCTCATGTAGGTGTGATGATCAGGTATCCACATATTCACACTTTAGGCCATACAGTACTGTATATATGAAACACAAGCCTGTGTGACTAGGGTACTTTGTCATGAATCCAAAGTAAACAATAGCAACATTTTCATTTTCTTTCATCATTTATATAATAATAGTTTTTTTTTAAATTAATTTTAAAGTTCTTAAAATGCAGACATTAAATGTATTTATAAATGGTTTCCAGTAATGTACCCTGTAGCTTTTAGCGATAGCTTATAGCATACAAGTCATAGGAAATACAAAGTGGGCCAGTATCTGTCGGCTGCACATGAACTGACACAATGTCCTGACAATTTATCATTATAATGTAATGCACTTCCAGTGATTTATAGTAAGGACGCTATCAGCAAGGGAGGAAGATACAACTCCTCTTTGTTGTGGTCTGAAGGATTCAGGTCCCTTAAAATGAATTTGATGAATATTCTTGGCATTTCGTTGCATCATTGTATTTATCACAGGAAGAGCCAAGCAAAAATAGAGCAACAGTACTAGTAGCAAGTGAATCAGTACTATATAAAGGCTTCCTGTCACTATGTATCATGGAATCAGAGCGCTAACCGTGACCGTCACACCATCTTCATGTCTGCTGCAGCAACCTGGCCATAAGGTGTGATTAAGTGAACGCCAACACTTTACAGTATGTAAACACATTCAGAATGATTTTTTTTTTGTATTTCTCTTTGTCATTTAATGTATAAGGTTAAAGACTACCTGTCACCCAACTAAACTTCTAATACATTGTCCTTTATTAAATTATAAAACACTATTTACTTGCAGTTAAAATTCTCAACCTTTATATGTTTTTAATGTGATTGAAAAAACGGCCACTAGGTGGCTCTGTTCTGTTCCCTGCCGCAAGTCAAACAGTTAGTTTGGTCTCCTCCCGGCCTGGCAGGAGACCAAACTCAGGAAGTGTGTGCGGGGCATGGTGAGGCACAGCTCTCGCAGGCTTCAGTGACGTCACGCCTGCTGTGGAACGCCCACTTTCTCCTGCCAGGAGCTCACACACTGAGGTATGATACACAGCTTTTTAAAGATTGGAACATTTTTTAAAAGGCAGGTTTTAGGAGTAGTTAGGGAATATAATCTGAGTTAGTTTAGAAAATATGGTTTGATGAAAGGTACTCTTTAATTAATACATGTAAAAATGCAAACCACACCACCTCTGTTTAAAATGTTTAGGAAAAGTCAGTCTTCACTTATAGATAGGACACATGAGGCATGTAGCCTGGGACCCTTAACCATTCTGATTGACCTGAAGGTACCAACACTCCCTAGTTCCGGTTTGGTGATCTTATCTAGTTTAGAAGAGGTGGCGATATGACCATAAATCCATATAGATGTTTTTTTTTTTATGTATAAAGGACATGTTTCCTCTGCTGTTTTCATAGTTTCCATAGATGTCAGTGGATAGGTCCATGGCCATTATGCATATAGCTATGATGGGGAATCAGCTAGGGTCCCCTGAGATGGGATTAGAATCCCCACAAACCTTAATAAGGGCAATTCAATGTAAGTTATTTTAAGATAAGTAAACTGATATAAACTGCCCATTATTATGAGAAAGTGTACAAAATATTAGAAGTTTAATAATAAATACTCATATCCACCTTCGTACAGTGGTCCCTCAAGTTACAATATTAATTGGTTCTGGGACGACCATTGTATGTTGAAACCATTGTATGTTGAGACCAGAACTCTATGGAAACCTGGTAATTGGTTCTAAAGGCACCAAAATGTCATCCAAAAATAGGAAAAAGTAAGAATTAAAGAAAAATAAGTAGGTAACTAATATAGATAAAGCAAGTCCTTACATATAAAAATAAGAAAGATCTGCTTGAAGCTGTAAATCACTGTCTATGTCAGTGTTTCCCAAGCAGGGAGCCTCCTGCTGTTGCAAAACTACAAATCCCAGCATGCCCGGACAGCCAAAGGCGTTGTAGTTTTGCAACCCCTGGGGGTACCCTGCTTGGGAAACACTGGTCTATGTAGAGGACAGGAGCTTCTTCGGGGTCCTGTACAGTACAGGCAATGTCCTAATAAAGTTACATGGAGCTGTCCCCACCTGGTGTCCAAAGGAGCTGCTAACCCTGGTACAGGTAAAGTGTATAGAACATGTAATACCTCCCTGTACTGTAGGGGGCACTACCAGACATCAGTCAGTGCATACACTTCAGTACCTAGAGCATTTGGCACCTGGGGCGGACCCTTTGTTGGCACCCCCCCCCACACACACACACGCACCCCCCTTAATTACACCCCTTCCCTCCCCTCCCCCCAGAGGCGGACTGAGAACACTCAGGGCCCCCAGACCAAAAAAAAAGGCAAGGGCCCCTGCTAGGCTCTGCAGCTCGTCAATCTTCTGCCATGCTCCTATTCCACCCAAATCCCACACACAATAAATTAAAATTTATATATGTAAGAAACACTTTAACATAGGTAAATTTCCATGACCAATAATGCTGGTATACAAGGAGTAAATATATACCACCACTCAATGACTGGATAATACCGCCATACTGTACTGAATAAAACCACCATACACAGACCAGTACACTATAAAGGATCTGTATACATAATGTATCTATAAGTGATTATATACAGGACCATATGGCGGTAGAAAACAGCTGTACACAGGATCTGTATACCATATAAGTGATTACAGTTAAATTTCGGGACTCACAATTACGTCTTTTCTGATCAGCAGCATCCTCTTTCCTTTTCTTCTCCGTCCGGATAAGACCGCCATGTGGATCTCTTAACATCTGCAGGAAAAACATGTCAGACTCTGCATTTTTTCAGTGCCCTCCCCTCCTCTACACAATCTTCCCATCTATAGGCCCACAAACTATAATAATGCCCTCCTTGGTGTCCTGCACAGTAAAAGGGCAGGTAGGTAGGTAGCCAGGTAACCCCCTCTTTGCCATAGGTATATGCAGAGTTACACCTCCCCTCTTTCCCATAGGTATATGCAGAGTTACACCCCCCTCTTTCCCATAGGTATATGCAGAGCTACCCCCCCTCTTTCCCATAGGTATATGCAGAGTTACACTCCCCCCTCTTTCCCATAGGTATATGCAGAGCTACAACCCCCATCTTTCCCATAGGTATATGCAGGGTTACCCCCCCTCTTTCCCATAGGTATATGCAGAGCTACAGCCCCCCCTCTTTCCCATAGGTATATGCGGAGCTACACCCCCCCTCTTTCCCATATGTATATGTGGAGCTACACCCCCTTCCCCATAGGTATATGCAGAGCAACGCCCCCCCTTCCCCATAGGTATATGCCGAGCTACACCCCACCCTCTTTCCCATAGGTATATGCAGAGCTACACCCCCCTCTTCCACATAGGTATATGCAGGGCTACACCCCCCTCTCCCTCCCTTTCCCATAGGTATATGCAGAGCACCCCCCTCTCCCTCCCTTTCCCATAGGTATATGCAGAGCACCCCCCTCTCCCTCCCTTTCCCATAGGTATATGCAGAGCACCCCCCTCTCCCTCCCTTTTCCATAGGTATATGCAGAGCACCCTCCCTCTCCCTCCCTTTCCCATAGGTATATGCAGAGCACCCCCCCTTCCCTGTAGGTATAGGCATTGTTAAAAAAAATTTAAAAAACGGATGCTTACCTGATATCCCACGCAGCGATCTCCTCAGCTGCAGGGCCCGTGTCTTCTCCCCTCCACAGTACAGGTGCCGATGAGTGACGTCACCGGCGCCTGTACTGCGTGCTACGTGGGGGCGGAGGTCACGTCTTCTCTGTGTAGCTGCAGATGCGGCTCACACAGAGGGGACGCCTTCTCCTGTATGTGTGTGTATCGTGCATACAGGAGAATGTAGTGCTATCTGCTGGGGATCTGGGACGAGTGTCCCGGACCTCAGCAGCGGCGGTGGGTCAGTCCACCCCTGGCACCCCCCTTGAAAGTGGCACTCGGGGCAGGCCACTCCCCCCCGACCCCCCTTGGTACGCCATGGCTTATATATGTATGATCCCTCTTAATTCTACGGCAATACAGTTACCATTTAATGTATGAGCATGTCACTGTTTCTGGAGATACTGTGGTAGAGGGTGTGATGCAGGGCAGATGGAATTACCCTAGGGGCAGATGGCATTAACCCCTTGTATTCGTGAAGCCAGGGCGTGGTTTATCCTCAATACCACCCAAAGGTATACCGCTGGATCCTGGGCTAGGCACGGGGGCAATAATGACTCAGACACCAAGTTACGGACAACAGTAACTTTACTGAGTGACAGGTGGAACAGTCTATACAGTTCAACCAGGCCCACGGAGGGTACCAGTGACTTCAGAGACCTCAGGGCATGCTGGGACTTGCAGTAGATTTGGACAATTTTAGTGCAGGCCACTCTGACTTGACAATAGGCGACTGTGACTGACTTGACTTGAGACTGACGATGCTGTGGTTGTAGCTTACTTGTAGAATTGTGGCTGCTGGACTTGACTTGAGGCCTCCTATGGACCCCAGACACACTCTCGGACTTGACTGCACTGCAACTCAGCATACAAGAGCGGAGCTCAAAGAAAGAGGAGACTCCTCCCAGGGCTTTTATAGGGGAGACTCTGGTGGGGTCCCATAGGTCACCCTTAGGTCACATGGTAACTGATACCTCCTGGGTTACACTCACATGATAACTCACATGACAACTGATGATCACATGTTAACTATCTTAAAGCTATAACATCCTTACATTAATTATACAATATACTACAAGCAGAACAGGACACTGTAAGGAGGCTGCCTGACAGGGCAGCAAGGGTACGGGTGTACAACTTCCGTATTGGGCCACCGCAATGCTTTCTACACACATGCCTAATGAGTCTATGGGATGCCTTCTTAAGTGAGAATACCTTCCTTCCTTCTTGATTTTTGGAAGAAACAACAGCAGTCTTGCACCTTACTCAGAGTAGGGACTGTCGTCCAGATGGAGGTCCGTCGCTTATGGTAGATAATTAAGTAGGCAGGAAAAGTGTCTTTGGGTGAGCTCAGGGGAACTTTAATCTTTGATGAGAATTTAAATCCTGAGGTCTATTTTGTTGGGTGGCTGGCAGTAAGCAATAGATGGGAAAGATTGTGTTAGTTATTGTTTAAACCAGCAGGATTTATTTTGTATTTTGTGCTCAGATGTAAAAACTTCATTTTGTTATGATGAAAAATAAAAAGAGGAGAAGCCCAGTTTAAGCCTTACTTACATGTCCCTGTCTCTAACTGCTGTTTGCTGTTAGTTTCCTATCTCTAAGGAGCTATTTTGCCACAACATATATATATTGGAGTAAATGAGCACGGATGGCAAAGATGGGCCAGCGATTGAGGAGACGGAGCTTCACAAATCAGAGTAAATCACCTGCTTTGTTTTTTT
This sequence comes from Hyla sarda, assembly GCF_029499605.1. NCBI lineage: Eukaryota > Metazoa > Chordata > Amphibia > Anura > Hylidae > Hyla > Hyla sarda. Next base: position 293,791,134 of record NC_079192.1, read on the forward strand.
TAATTTTTTTAATTTTTAAAGCTCTTAGAGAGTGGCCAATCCCTTTATCTTGATGCGTGGATGTAGAACAATATTTGCTCTTAAGGAACATAATGCTAATTTGATAAATGGCATTCATAAAAGAGTGATGTCATTGTTGCATTTTTGACTACATTCTGTCCCATTATCCATGACATTTTATGAATGTGGAGAGCAGGGTTAACACGAGCAGCATCTGGAAGCAGGAATATAATACATCATGACTGTAGTGACTGATAGAGTTATGTTGTTTCATGACTGACTATGTCATTCGCTAATTAAGCTAATTTTTTTTATAATACTGAACTATTTATGTTTTCTTTGTTAAAGGGAAACAATGTGATAACATATTCTCTGCAGTAGAAAATATTAACCAACATATTCTAATCTAATTCTGGTCTACAGACTAGTGTTTTAGGGCAATGTTAGTGATTCCTCTTCCTCCGCTATTCACCCCAGGTCCCCCGACGGACATCACACTGCCATGTCACAACGACTGTGTGAAAGAAGTCTAAGCATGAACTAGAGCTGACAGATTTCCGTGAACACTGAGGCGATGGGGTTCAGATTCTTTATTTACACATTCACCTACAATAAAAAAAAAACAATGAAAAAGAAACAAAATCCAGCTTTGCAAGGAGAAATAGTAACATAGTAACATAGTTCTTAAGGTTGAAAAAAGTTGAGTTGATCCAGAGGAAAAAAACAAACAAACTCATATTAGAGGTAAAAATTCCTTCCTGACTCCAAATATGGCAGTCAGAATACATCCATGGATCAACGTTCTGTCCCTATAAATCTAGTATACATAACCAGCGATGTTCTTATTCTCCAAAAATGCCTCCAGACCCCTTTTTGAACTCTTTTACAGAGTTCACCATGACCACCTCCTCTGGCAGAGAGTTCTATAGTCTCACTGCTCTTACAGTAAAGAACCCCCATCTATGCTGGTGTAGACACCTTCTTTCCTCTAAACATAGAGGATGCCCCCTTGTTATAGATACAGTCCTGGGTATGAATAGATCATGGGAGAGATCTCTGTACTGGGCCCTGATATATTTATACAAAGTTATTAGGTTGTCCCTAAGCCTTCTTTTCTCTAAGCTAAATAAACCTTATTCTTTCTGGGTACTATATTCCTCCCATTCCCCGGATTACCCTGGGTGCCTGTCTTTGAACCCTCTCCAGCTCCACTACATCTTTCTTGTACACTGGTGCCCAGTACTGAACATAGTATTCTATGTGTGGTCTGACTAGTGATTTGTACAGCGGTAGAATTATTTCCTTGTCGTGGGCATCTATGCCCCTATTGATGCACCCCATGATTTTATTTGCCTTGGCAGCAGCTGCCCGACACTGGTCACTACAGCTAAATTTACTGTAAACTAAGACTCCCAAGTCCTTTTCCACTTCAGTCGTCCCAAGTGTTCTCCAATTTAATACATAATCCCAGTCCAGATTTTTCTTCCCCATGTGCATTACCTTACATTTATCAGTGTTGAACCTCATCTTCTCAGCCCAAACTTCCAACCTATCCAGATCCATTTGTAACAGTGCACTGTCCTCTATAGTGTTTACTGCTTTACAGAGTTTAGTTTCATCTGCAAAGATTGCTACTTTACTATTCAACCCCTCTACAAGGTCATTAATATATTAAATTTAAATTAATGATGTGTCTTGTAACTGCCTGCGCTCCTCTGCCCCTTAAGATATATTACAAATTACAAATGTGTGTGTCTTCATTTCACTGTTGCATAAAATCAGCAGCAATAATACAGGCTTCCCAATCCAACATGTTTCCTGCGTGTGAGTAACACTCACAATGGTTACGCTCTTACCATGATTAAAGGGGTACTCCGCTCCTAGACATCTTACCCCCTATCCAATGGGTAGGGGATAAGATGTCTGATCGCGGGGGACCCGCCGCTGGGGACCCCCGTGATCTCTCCTACTCCCCCTGTACATCAGCAGCTTGGAGCTATGTTTCTCCGTGGCTGATGACGGGTGATACAGGGGACGGGGTATCACAGCCCCGCCCCCTAATGACATCACGTCCCACCCTCTCAATGCAAGCCTATGGGATGGGGCGTAATGGCCTCCACGCCCACTACCATAGACTTGTATTGAGGGGGCGGGGCCATGACATCACGACACCCCGTCCCCTGTATCGTCTGTCATCAGCCACAGAGCAAACATAGCTCCAAGCTGCTGATGTACGGGGTTGCAGCAGGAGAGATCGCGGGGGTCACCAGCGGCAGGTCCCCCGCGATCAGACATTTTTTCCCCTATCCTTTGGATAGGGGATAAGATGTCTAGGGGTGGAGTAACCCTTTAAGAGCACTGTCACAAGCTGGTAACATGTTGAATTGTGAATCCTGTGTTAAAGCTGGTGATTTTATGCAACACTCGTGAAGCTGGATTTTGTTTTTCTTTCCCTGATGCTACATGGTTTTCTGTCCTGTGCTCAGCAGTAGTGTTGCTCACGAATATTCGCAATTCGAATATTATTCGCGAATATCGCATATTCGCGAATTCGCGAATTTCGCGAATATAGCGCTATATATTCGTAATTACGAATATTCGTTTTTTTTTTTTTTTTTTTCACAGTACACATCACAGTGATCATCCCTCTCTGCTTCCAGCTTGTGTGGTGTAAAGAAGGCTCTAATACTACTGTGTGAGACTGGCGCGCGAAAATTCGCATATGCGAAAATTAGCATATGCGAAAATTAGCACATGCGAATTTTCACATATGCGAATTTTCGCGTATGTTAATTTTGTATATGCTAATATGCACATGTGATAGTTTTCGCATACGCGAATGTTCGCATATGCGAAAATAAAACGGGAATATAACGAATATGCGAATATCCGCGAATATATGACGAATATTCGTCCATATATTCGCGAATATTCGCGAATTCGAATATGGCCTATGCCGCTCAACACTACTCAGCAGGAGAATGTGGTATACAGGTGAGCTGGTCTTTTCTTCTCTGATGATAAACAAGAAATAAACACATTGGTGCTATATGTTTGTCATCTGTAGTTAGTGAACTGAATAAATGGATTTGGTCTTAACAGAGCAGTCAATTTTTTTTATAACCAGAGTGACATAAATGAGCACCAGGGCCCCTTTGAGATTTCATCCAGAAGGTTCAATCAGCATTTAGCAGCAAATTGTATCAATTTACCTTAACTTTCTTAAAGGGGTACTCCGCCCCTAGACATCTTATCCCCTATCCAAAGGATAGGGGATAAGATGTCTCATTGCAGGGGTCCTGCAACTGGGGACCCCCGCAATATCCCTGCTGCACCCGGCATTCGTTTAGAGCGTCGGGTGCAGCGCTGGAGGCTGATGACGTCGCGGTCACGCCCCGCTTGTGATGTCACGGCACGCCCCCTCAATGCAAGTTTATGGGAGGGGGCGTGACGGCCATCACGCCCCTCCCATAGACTTGCATTGAGGGGGCGTGACTGTGATGTCACGAGCGGGGTATGACCATGATGTCATCAGCCTCCGGCCCGCATAGCCAGTCATCCGGCACAGAGCGAAGTTCACTCCATGCACTGGATGTCTGGGGTGCCGCAGCCGAGACCCCCGCAATCAGGCATATTATCCTCTATCCTTTGGATAGGGGATAAGATGTCTAGGTGTGGAGTACCCCTTTAAGTGGGAAAATCCTCTTTTATTTTTTACATTTTCAGCCATTCTAGTTGACTGCTCTAAAATGCATAAACAAGTCTGTAGATGTGGAGATATAACATTTTGTAAGATGTGGTAAAGTACCAAAGCAGGCTTGGACTGGCCCACCAGGGAGCTGGTGAATCCCTTATTGGGCCCGGAGCATCTAGTGGACTGTAGCCAGGTTACATAATTATTGCCAGGATTTGCACAAAATTGCACAAATTCTATGTGTGCCTGTCTTTGTGACAGGGACCATGAGGAGCAATATATTAGGGGGGATCGTTTGATCTGCTCTGTGGTCTGAATTAATGTTGTGGTTTGGTCTGGGGCCCAATGTTTTATATTCTAGCCCCTGCTATGATTTTTATTATAGAGCCTGAGGATGGGAATATCTGAAGCACAGTATTTGGGGGGAATTGAGCAGCACTGTAGATACAGTAATTGGGGCATTTTGGGCAGTATCAGGCACAGTATGGCAGAATAAAGGATGGGGATTATATTGCTATAGAGGCTGGAGATGACTGAAGAAGTGAGGGGCCATAGATTTCATAGTAATCTAAAGTCTGCAGGAAAACTTGTCATGTTGGTCAAAGCTGAATGGAGACAAAAAGGGAAGAGAACATCTACAGTCTGCAGGAGGAGGTACAGCAGCGCTTTGACTTGTTCTTGAGTCCTTTTCGAGCTCGAAAAATTGCTATTTTTTGCACATTATGATTAAAAAAAATGTATATCTGTTGCACACTCACTATTGTGGGTCCACTCCCCAAATACCTTACTAAGTGTACCCCGGGGTTAAGGACTTCCAATCTTGTGTAGACTCCCTTTTACAAAAATTGCACAGGCTCAAAGGGGAAGCCACAAAGCCAAGACTTTTCCTGAGGGACTACTACCCTTAGCTGTCCTGGACAACTCTCCTTGTGGGCATCACAATGACAAATCCTAGTGATCTGTCCTAAATTACTTTTGTCGGAATGCTTCTTTAAGTTGGCAATGTTAGATCAATGTTTGAATGTGTGAACCCCAGATGCAATAAATTACCGTGTTTTATTTTGGCTTAACTCAGTAATATTCAGGGTATATTATGGAATCATCTATGCCATTTTCAAAGACATGTATTTTAGAAAGACACCCTAAGGGTTTGCAGTATTTTCTCTAAAAGTATAGCTGTATACTGTATGCAATGGTAACATACATAGTAACAGACAACTGATCCAAAGTTTATGAATACTTAATAATGTTTTATCCAAAACAACTCAACATGTGTTAATAATAGCTGAAGGGCCATTGTGTGTCTATATATGTATTCATGGTGCTGTGCACGCATTACAAGTTTACGTCAACACAACAGAGATAAAAGCCATCCGAGCTCATGGCCTCCCTTTGCCAATGCCTATTATAATGTTATTCGATGGAAGATTATTTTAAAGAGGACTGGTGGCTGACCCCGAAAAAATGAGATTTTACTGTTGTTAAATAACTAAGGGTGCCTTGGTCACACACACTTTTACAGTTTCTTAAACTGCCCTTCCCTTTCCGAGATATCTGGATTAAAAATTTGTCCGACAATTCAGGGAATCAGACAGATGGGCGGAAACTTAATTTTAATAATAGGAGTGACTATCAGGTAATTGACGGGATTATACAGTCAGAGGTGTACATGTTTTACACTAAGGGACGTGTTAACCTAATACACACCCCCTGACTGTTGACTGTTTAATCACTAAAATGAAGTTCCTGCCCATCTGACTGATTTCCTGAATTGTCATACAAATTATAACTTCACATATCTCGGGGATGGAAGGACATATCAAGGAATTGAAAAAGGTGTGTGATCAGGGCACCCTAAGATGTTTAATGATACTGGAATCTCATTTGTGGGGGCTTGATCTCACGTCCTCTTTAAATGTGTGTTTTTTCTTATCATTAGTGTAGGGTTGCAAGGACTTCGGTTATGGCACTAAGCCTTAGTATTAACACAATTTTTTTTTAAATCAACTGGTGCCACCAAATCTTCCAATCATTAGTTATAGCAGGGTGAAGCACGAGGCAGCGTGCCTCACTCCCTGACTGATTTTAGGCGGCAGGTTCCATCTCCTGCAGTGATCGCCGAGCTGGTGAGTGAAGTGCACTGCAGCACACTTCGTTCAGCTAATACTATCAACTGAGAACTCGACCATTTTTAAAGGGGTACTCCACCCCTCGACATCTTATCCCCTATCCAAAGGATAGGGGATAAGATGTCTGATCGCGGGGGTCCCGCCGCTGGGGACCCCTGCAATATAACATGCGGCTCCCACCTGTTACTGCTCCGGAAGCCTGGAGGGTCTGGCTCCCGAGCTCGGGAACGGAAGATTGTGACGTCACGACTCCGCCCCATGTGACATCACGCCCCGCCCCCTCAATGCAAGCTATATTGCGGGGGGATAAGATGTCTAGGGGTGGAGTACCCCTTTAACTTTTGACTAGTCTGTGCGATAAGTTCATTTAAATGATAGTGATGCTTTAATGGCTTTTTTGTGCTAAATAATATAACTAGTTTATGAAAGCATGATGATAAAGTACTAATACTGTATGCCTCTAGAATATGTCAGATATGGTGAACATAGAGTCTATAGATGATAAAAGTGTCCATTTGTTGTGCTTATTGTGCAATAAACTAGCTGGAGATCAGTGGCTCTTGCTTCAAAGATTTATGACAGGAAAAAGGCTGGAAGATAAGGAGCTTGTTGATTCTGAGTTATACATTTCCAGCAAGATAAATTAACCCATTTACAAGTATTAAAGTATACATTTATTAGAATCAGCAATTAAAATGTAACCTAGAAAATAAGACAAATGTCCTGCTATATGATACGGTAGATTCATTAATAAGTAATAGTAAATGATCACCTTTTTGTCAGGAGCCACGTGTTTTAGTGATTTACTGAGGTAGTTCTGATGCTATCCATTCCCAAATCTGACCGGTTTACAACAGTGGTGGAGCTCCACCAAAATCCATTCAAATGGCAGAACATGAAAAGATAAAAAAATACTGCAGATCATTTTATCTTTACTCAACCACTGCAAAGCAACAGACACCAGACGGAAACCAGATGGACCCCATTCAAAGTCAGAGGGACCCATTGGAACCTGTTGGGTCCATTGTGCAGCAGACTGTCCAGCTCTATTGCTTGTGTATGGAACAGACTCTGTGACGGAGCTCCCCAACAGAGGTCTGATGCAGATGTGAGCTAAGCCTAACACAAGTTAAAGGGGTATTCCAGGCCAAAACTTTTTTATATATATCAATTGGCTCCGGAAAGTTAAACAGATTTGTAAATTACTTAATCCTTCCAATATTTATTAGCTTCTGAAGTTGAGTTGTTTTCTGTCTAACTGCTTTCTGATGACTCACGTCCCAGGAGCTGTCCAGCTCCTATGAGGATATTCTCCCATCATGCGCAGCTCCCGGGACGTGACATCATCATTGAGTAGTTAGACAGAAAACTTCAGAAGCTAATAACTATTGGAAGGATTAAGATTTTTTGATAGAAGTAATTTACAAATCTGTTTAACTTTCCGTTGAAATATAGAAAAAAGTTTTTGCCTGGAATACCCCTTTAGGTTATTGCATGGTGACTTTTTAGGACTGTTCTATGGCAATGACTTTTTGTACTGTGTAAAGCCCAAGCAACACAGAATGCATTTCCTTTATCAAAACGGACGTGCACATATAATAGTATACAGAACTAAGGACATTTGTAATTGTTTTATGAGCTTTCGTTTAAGTCATTTATTTAGTCCTAGATTTCAGTTATTGCTGGGCAGGCTGTTATTTTATTACAGTGTTTTTCCTCAAGATTATTTCCAGGAAAACACTGCATTAACCCCTTAAGGACTCAGCTCTTTTTCACCTTAAAGGGTAACTCTCATTAAAACTAATTTTTGCTATTAAACTCCTTATGGTAAATAAAACATTTCTAATATACTTTGTTTAAAAAATGAAGTTTTCTATGTTTTATTTGTGCTTAAAAAAGCTCAAGAGCACATTTCCCCCATCTCATATACAGACTTTGGACCGAAGCCCAAACACAGGAAGTGCAGCCTGGAGTGCTGAGGGGGGTGTGTCCAGCCTCATCCAATCATAGCTCCTCTCACACTTAACTGCCATATGCTGTTGGTTGGACACCCCCCCCCCCCTCAGCACTCCAGGCTGCACTTCCTGTGTTTGGGCTTCGGTCCAAAGTCTGTGTATGAGTTGGGGGAAAATGTGCTCTTGAGCTTTTTTAAGCACAAATAAAACAAAGAAAACTTCATTTTTTTAAAACAAAGAACATTAGAAATATTTTTTATTCCCCATAAGGAGTGCAATAGCAAAAATTATTTTAATGAGAGTGCCCATTTAAGGACACAGACAATCTTATTTTTGAGTTTTAGTTTTTTCCTCCTTGTCTTCTAAAATTCATAACTCTCTTTATTTCCATTCCCAGACCCATATGAAGACTTGTATTTTGTGTGACCAGTTGTACTTTGCAATTATATCACTCATTTTACCCTAAAATGTATGGTAAGTATGGTATGGTACGTTTTTTTTGTGTAAGGAAATTTAAACAAAAAATCATAATTTTTGTAAATCTGGGGGGTTTCGTTTTCGCGCTGTACATTTATGTAAAAATTACATGTTTTCTTTATTCTCTGGGTCAATACGATTAAAATGGTACCCATGGTTACATACATTTCTATTATTGTACTGCTTTAAAAAAATCTCCCTATTATCTCACTAAAATCTCCCTATTGCCCTATTTTGACCACCTATAACTTTCTTAAGTTTCCGTATTCAGGGATGGATGAGGGCTCATTTTTTGCTCCATGATCTGTAGTTTGTTTTGATATCATGTTTGCGTATATGTGACTTATTGATCGCTTTTTATTACATTTTTGGGCAGTTTGATGTGACAAAAAAGCAGACATTTTTGATTTTTTTTTTTTTTTACGTTTACGCCGTTTCCCAGAGGGGATCATTAACATTATATTTTTATAGTTCAGACATTTACGCACGCAATGATACCAAATATGTTTATTATTTATCTTTTTTTTTTTTTTTTTTTTACACTTTTTTGTATTAATATGGAGAAAAGGGGTGATTTAAAACTTTATTGGGGGAGGGGCTTTTTAAAAAATTTTCACTTTTTCTAAAAACTTTTTTTTACATTTATTCTACACTTTTTTAGTCCCCATAGGGGAATAATTATAGCAATCATTAGATTGCTAATACTGTTCAGTGCTATCCATAGGGCATAGCACTGATCAGTATTATAGGCAAACTTCTGCTCTGGTCTGCTGGAAGGCAGATCAGTGCAGAAGACCCCGGGAGACGGACAGAGGCAGGTGAGGGGACCTCCATCCGCAATCTTGACTGATCCGATCCCCGCAGCAGTGCTGCGGGCGATCAGATCAGCCATTATAAGTGCCGCACTGCCGCAGATGCTGTGATCTGTATTGATCACGGAACCTGAGGGGATAATGGCAGAAATCAGCGCGATCGCTGATGTCCACCATTACACGGCAGCTGACAGGAACCCGCCAGGAATGAAGCGAGCGCAGCTCTTGCACTCGTGTCGCAGCTGCGCCATGAATGTACGTCACTGTGCACTAAGTGGTGCTATGCAGCATTGTACATTTACAGCGCGTGTCCTTAAGGGGTTAAAGGAGTGATGCTTTGTAATATAAACTGATTTTCCATAACATTAACATATTAACATATTGTAGTATTAACATATTGTAGTTTGTAAGGCTGAAAAGGACATCCCTCCATGCAGTTCAGTTTTGACTTTGCTACAGGGGCTATAAAGTTAGTGTAGTTCATAATGTATGTGTGTCTGTACCTGTGTTTGATGGCTGGTCTCGCAATTCTTATGTGATCTTTGCCCAAATGTTTATTTTTAACAGCATTTAAAATGAGTGTTATCTCAGGTTCTACCAGGGTGTGGTGTGACCCGAGACATTACATCACTAGTAAGGTGTTGAAGCAGAGCATGTCTGCTTCAATGGGTGGAGCGACCGCTGGGTGGAGGAGGGGGTGGGTGGGAGATCATTCTCTACAGGGCTGCAGGGAATTGTCCCAGGTGTGCTTTAATGGATGGGGTGGCTGATGTGTGGGAGAGAGAAAAGTGAACTCATACTCACAAACAAGGGATCCTGGAACTTGTAGTTGGAGGGAAGGAACTCCAACAGGAAATAGCTATTTTACAAAAATAAGGCAGCATCGTTATGGTGGACATAGACTCCAAACATAGCCATTAAGCCCCAAGACATGCACAGATCCTTCCTAAGCATGTCCATTACTGTCTGGCAGGTAAGAATTAAATCACCTTATGGTGGGTAATCCCTTTAAGCAGTGTTGTACCAGAGGAAGCCAAAAAAAAAAAAAAAAAATCACAAGAGGGTGGCAGATCTTGCAATATGGATAAAAAGGCCCTTCTCCAAAATCTAGTAACTAATCTGAGATGGTTTTGTAATCCAGAAATGTATATAGACCTTTTTTAAACCATTTTAGAGACTGAAAATTACCTTTGGTAAATGATTCCATGGTCTTACAGCTCTTATTGTAAAGAATCTGATTCTGAACTTGATTAGAAACTCCCCCCCCCCCCCCCCCCCTCTAGGTGTAGAGTATGCTCCCTTAACATAGATACAGTTCTGGGTATGGGTCTTTGTATTTCCCCCTTGATATATTTCTAATTAGTTATTGGGTCACACGTTACCCTTTTTTTGTAAGCTAAATACTCCTAATTTTGATAATGTTTCTGGGTGCTCTAGTCCACTCATTCTATTCATGACTGTGGTTTAATCCACACAACCTCAACCATGTCTCACTTGTACACCGGTGCCAAAAACTGCACAAAGTATATTGTGTTCTCTAGCTTATGTCTTACCTCCAATGTAACGTGAGACAAAACTGTAGTTTAATTATGGGTGAAATAGCTGGGGGGTCTCATTCACTCCTGAGGAATGACTCTTTCCTGGTGCACAAGAAGCCAATAGCACGTTCTATGCAGGAGAACAATAACAAAATATTCAGAGATTCTGTCAATGTCCTACCCTCTCACAAAATAGGTTGGCATTTTGAGGCTACCATATACTCCATGCTTTAAATGGAACTGAACAATAATTAAAAGCTTTTTGAGTTCATTTCTGGTTCTTTCTCCGACATTTAGACTATGTTCAATGCCTTATTTAAGGCATTGATATGGTTGGTGTTTTTTTTTTATTTTTATTTTTTTGACCAAAACCAGAAATGGGTCCAAAACAGAGAAAAAAAATTCTAATCTTTTAATTGTATTTTCTGTCTGTCAATTCCACTCCTGATTTTGGCTAAAATACTAACCAAAATAAGAATCAAAATATTGTGTGTGAACATAGTCTTGAAGGGGATTGCTATGACATCTTCTTAAAAGCAAGGCTGGTCATTCTATGACTTTAAACGTCAACTATATCTCTGGGTGAGTGAGGCCAGTTATCTCTTACACTAGTATTCTAGTAGAGTATTCTGAATGTTTTGATGCTTTGACCCATATCTGGTCTAGCTGTTTTGCTTCAAAGGGGTAAAAGCTTATTCCCTATTCACAGGATAAGGGATAACTAGCTGACCCCCACCGATCACAAGAACAGTGGTAATTTTTCCGCAGTGTGCATGCTCAGCCACTGATCCGTTCATTCTCTATGGAGTTTCCAAATATTGCTCAGCTGAGTGGAAGTCTCACAGTGAATAAATGGAGTGAAGGCCAAGCATGCATGCTGCTGTCTCATTCTCTTGAGGGACAATTGACCTCTATTGCAGTCAGACCCCCACAGATTAGCCAGGTTTCCCCTATCCTGCGAATAGAGAATAGCTTTTAATTCTGGAATAACCCTTTAAAAGATGCTTTGGCTTGTTTGCTGGTCTGAAAACAATGAATGAGGTGGACTTGCCACTAATGGCATGAAATTAAACATTATATTAACAAAAAGCATAAAAAAGGACTGCACAATTCAGAACATAACTCTTCAGTTTGAGAAAGCACCTCCAAAATAATAATCACTGAAAAAGCTCTCCACCTCATGTCTACCTGATCTGTACTATGTTTTAATGGAATAAAGAAAAAATGGAGTTCTAAACTTCCCAAATATCGATGAGTGCTCTTCCATTTCTTTTCTCTTTTTATATATTATATTGAACCTTTCTGCTTATAATCACTCTTGCTTTTTTTTTTCTCTCTTTCTCCTTCCCTCCTTATTGTCCATTCTTTCCAATACATTGTTTAGTGTGTACAGCATTGTGTCATAATTGCTTAGAATAGATTATTTCTTCTATTACCATAACCACACTCGTAACATATTATTGCTCTGTATTTTTTGATTCTCATCTTAAATACATTGTTTCTCTGATGAAGCTATTTTGTATGACAAAGTTACAAGTATCTGTACCATGGCTTGCCGACATTATCATATAGTTTCTGAAAAACAAATAAAATATGGAAATTCTGAAGAACAAATACTTGTTGCTTTATGGGTTAAAATGAATTAATGAATGATTTAGAAGCCCAAAAGGTCATATATATATATATATATATATATATATATATATATATATGTAGAACAGTTTTCTAAGCAGTGGTTGAACGACTGATACAAAACCCTTCGAGGGGCAAATTGAAAGCAAGGCTTAGTAGCTGCCCTGCCAGCCTGCAACAGAAAGAATGATAATGGATGACAGTGCAGCATATGGAGCATTCCCACTTCTCACAAATGATGTCTGTTGTGCTAGTTAACCTCTTCGGAGGCTGTGTCAGCTCATACGGAGCACTAGTACAGATCTGAATGCAGGGAATGACCCGCAGACTGCATAGCATCTTTGAACACCACATGATGTGGTTTTGAAATAGCAAGGAGCATATTATTGGATAAACAGTAATGTGCATTGCTTTGAACAGCTTTTTAAGTAAAGAAAATGGGCCTCATATATGAAGGTATTGATACAGCTTAACTGTAGGAGCGTAGATGAATGCTGCATTGGCGTTCATCTAATTATTTATTATAATGTACGGTTTAAATACTAATAAATAATGCACACATTTATATAAAACCACCATATTCAACATCATTGTACAATAGGAAAATGATAACTGGACAACACAGCACAGTGCACAGGAGACCATTACCGTCATAAAGATTGATCATCTTGTCAAAGGGTAAAGACCCATCCCTCATTGAGAATTTGCGTTCCATAGCACTTCTCAATGCGGACAGAAAGATTCTGGCTAAAGTGCTATTTAATCGGCTGGTGAAGTTTGCACCCCGGCTCCTTTCGGGGGCTCAGCATTGCTCTGTTCCGGGCCGCAGTACATTTAGTGCTGTGCTCAGTGTCCGAGAGGCAGTGGAACAGGGTAGAGCTGGCCACTGGAAGGGGTACTTGCTGTCCTTGGATCAGGCAAAAGCATGAGTACCTCTGGTCTGTTCTTCTGAGATATGGCCTGCCAGGGGGGGGGGGGGTTGTTGATTGGCTTAAGACCTTGTATGACCTTGTATGTAGGGGCAGAGAGTTTCCCGCTTGTGAATGGTTGGATTGGCCGCTCTTTTGAGGGTGGGTCTGGTGTCCATCAGGGTTGTCCTTTGAGCCCGTTGCTGTACGTGTTTGCAATTGATCCTTTCCTTAGGAGGATTGATTGTGGACCCTTGGCGGGGGTGAGAATGGACTTGGCAGTGCCGGATTCGGCTCTGAGGGCGGTAGCGTATGCTTATGATTTCACCGTGTTTGTCTCCTCACAAGAGGAAGGTCAATGGGTGATGTCAGAGGAGGACCGCTACTCGGAGGCATCGGGGTCCAAGATAAATCAGGATAAGTGTGAGAGTCTCTGGCTGGGAGGGGGAGATCCTGGTTTTGATCTCCCAGACGCCCTTCCAGAGCACCAAGAATCTGCAAAAGTGTTCGGCATCGAATTTGGCCAAGGGGATTACCCCAAACAAAACTGGGACAGCAGGCACAAGATCACCGCTCAGAAGGTGGATCAGTTGAAGGGTTGGTCTTTGACCCTCCGGGAAAGGGCTAACCTTATCAAAACATTCCTGCTCCCTTTGTTGATATATCTGGGCAATGTATGCATGTTGCCAGAGCCTCTCTTGAACCGGGTCTACAGTGTGTTCTTCCAAATGTTATGGGGGAACAGACTGAACCTAGTGAAGAGGGAGGTTACTTACCATACGAGGAGACTAGGGGGGTTGTGTATGGTCAACCCCGTGGTATTCCTAGTGAATACCTTTAATAAGACCAATATTGCAAACCTCTGGAAAGAGAGGGCTCCTCCATGGGTATCCTCCTGTAGGGGATGGTTTTGCCCTTTATTCCGGGAATGGGAGACAGGAGGGCAAGTGAAGGATCTTCGAACATCACATGGGCATCTCCCGGCTTATGCTACCCCAGTTCTGAAGGTTATTCATCGGTGGGGTCTGGGGATGTGGGAGATTAGAACTCTGTCTAGGAAATTCCTTGACAAAATGGTCCTGTCTTCTCATTTCCAGAGGCCATTGGCGCTCAAGGATTGCACAAGTCGGGATCTGGAGGTTGGTTTAGGGCTTTTGAATTCTATCAGGATACCCTTGAAGTTTTGGGACTTGAATTGGCGCTGCTTCCATGGGAAACTGTGGGTGAGGGACAATCTGAAGTGCAGGAGCTCTGAGGACCGGGATGTCCCCACGAAGAGTGTGGAGGCATACTGGAAAGCATGGAGCATTTTTCTGCTTCATTGTCCCTTTAACACAGAGGTTTACAACAGGGTGGGTGCTTCCCTTGGTTGGCCTAGGCTGGCCAGTCTCTCCTATGCGGAATGGGCCTATGGGGCATTCAGAAACCTTGGAGGCTGGGACCGGTGCACTTTATTCCTAGTTAGCTCAGTGGTCAGGTACTACATGTGGAACGCACGGTGCTTAGTGTCAGCGCAGCGTAAAATCCTCCCTGTGGGTGAGGTGGTTAGGAACCTGGGTGACCTGGTGAAGGTGCGTTCTCTGGAGTACAAGTGGCTAGGTGCTGGCAGGGCTTCTCGTCTGTGGAGGGGCTCTGCCTTTAAAGTGCCTTAGCCTGTTGTCTCCTTCCCTGGTGGTGAACTGATGCTGGCAGGTTTTGTGCTGTACCTATATGGTAATATAGGGCTTGCAGCCACTGAACTTGGGCTTCATGTGGCTGGAAAGCCTCATTATTGTTTGTTGTTTGGTTTGTATAGTTTGCACTATTTTTGTATATACCGTATATACTCGAGTATAAGCCGAGTTTTTCAGCACAATTTTTCATGCTGAAAACACCCCCCCTCAGCTTATACTCGAGTGAACTCTCCACCCTCAGTGGTCTTCAACCTGTGGACCTCCAGATGTTTCAAAACTACAACTCCCAGCAAGCCCGGGCAGCCATCAGCTGTCCGGGCTTGCTGGGAGTTGTAGTTTTGAAACATCTGGAGGTCCGCAGGTTGAAGACCACTGTATCAGACATTGACAAGCAGTGATGATGAAGGGGGGGGGGGGGGGCTGATGACATGTGGTGATGATGACAAGGGGATGATGAAGGGGGGGTGTGGGATGATGACAAGGGGATGATAAATGGGGGGGGATTAAGACAAGGGGATGATGAAGGGGGGTGTGGGATGATGACAACGGGATGATGAAGGGGGGTGTGGGATGATGACAAGGGGATGATGAAGGGGGGGGTGTGGGATGATGACAAGGGGATGATGACAGGCGGTGATGATGAAGGGGGGATGATGACAGGCGGTGATGATGAAGGGGGGATGATGATGAGGGTGTTAATGACGGGGGTCTGGATGATGACAGGGGGGATGATGTATTTCCCACCCTAGGCTTACACTCGAGTCAATACATTTTCCTGGGATTTTGGGGTTGAAATTAGAGGCCTCGGCTTATATTCGGGTCAGCTTATACTCAAGTATATATGGTATTTCTGTTTGTGTATTTATATATATTTAGTGTTTATATATTTAATATTTGTATATATTAGCATATTATTTTTCTAGGAGTTGGTTTATCACATTGTGTAGGGGTTTAGTTTAGGTTCGGTGGTGGGAGAAAAGGGGGAGGGGGGTTTCTATTGGACTCTATATATACAAAAAATCCTGGACGGGTTCATGGACATCTGTTATCATGTACTGGGGGCATGGGATGTGGGACCAGCTCAGGGCCAAAAATAAAAAATAAAAAAATTGTATTTTCCATGTGTGGTGTTTTGGTGGTTTGTGACACAAATTAATTATTTATTTATTTATTTTGGGTGAGAAAAATCCAACTGGGCCAGGGGTTTTTAGTTTAAAGGGGTTATCCAGGAAAAAACTTTATATATATATATATATATATATATATATATATATATATATATATATATTAACTGGCTCCAGAAAGTTAAACAGATTTGTAAATTACTTCTATTAAAAAATCTTAATCCTTTCAGTACTTATGAGCTTCTGAAGTTAAGGTTGTTCTTTTCTGTCTAAGTGCTCTCTGATGACACGTGTCTCGGGAACCGCCCAGTTTAGAAACAAATCCCCATAGCAAACCTCTTCTAAACTGGGCGGTTCCCGAGACACGTGTCATCAGAGAGCACAGAGAAGTAATTTACAAATCTGTTTAACTTTCTGGAGCCAGTTGATATATTTAAAAAAAAGTTTTTTTCCTGGATAACCCCTTTAATTATTAGTATTAAGGTTATAATTATTATGATTATTATTATTAAGTAGTGTTTAATAGTTTACATTTGTGGGGTTGTTATTATAGTGGTGTGTTTGGTGAGAATGTGGCTGGACCAGGAAATATTTGATGGACATTTAAGGACTTATATGGACTCATTACTTGTTTATATTGCATGTTGTTTGTATTATTGTTATGGTGTCGTTTATAATTGTTGTAATGTTTTATATTTTTAAATAAAAGAAATTGATATGTCATGCAGACAAGTCCTGATTGGTCGGGGTCCCAGTGCTGAGACTCTGCTGATCTCTTGAAAAATCCAGGGAAAGCCTGCAGCTCGGTGCTCATTGCAGGAGATGGTCTCTATTATAGTTTATAAAGCTAGTCACTTGAAACATGATGGATTGAGTGTCGAGCTGGCTAATTCTGGTTATCAGTGGCGGTCTCAGCACTGAGACCCTGACTGATCAAAATGTCGACATGTCTGCATGAAGGATAGTATTTTAAGGATAATAATGCTTTAAAACTGTACCCAAAATGTCCATGCAATTTCAATAGCTGGTGGCTGAACGCAGCAACTCTCTTCTACACCTCTTGCAGCTTATCTCTTAGGTGACATTCAACAAAGGAAATCCAACATGTCTACTTCTTCTTTTCTAATGTTCTGCCACTGTGCAAAAGTCAGACACACCTGTACACAAGATATTTGGCTGATCCTGCTGAAACCGGTTTGGCCAACTTTATTTTAATGTGAATGGTTGCCTTAGCATCAAACAAAAAAACTTTCAGCTGTGGATGCCCTAATGACCGTCCATAGAGTCAGCCTCTTACTTTGCCCATGTGTCCTGCTTTGTCTGCTCATAGCAACAATCCACCACTACGAGCAGACACAGAGGGAGCTGTGAGTTGCGAGAGAGCATGCGCAGTGTATTAACAGACATAGCAATTGCTCCCTCTTCTCCCTGATATAGGCCGAGGGTGGCCGCAATGTCTGGGTACACTGCCCATGCACGCCTGCAACTTGCAGCTCCCTCTATGTCTGCTCATAGCGGTGGATTGCTGCTACGAGCAGACAAAGCAGGACCCATGGCTGACTTTAGGGACAGTCAGTAGTTTATCTGCAGCGTCAAATACTCCACTGGGTACTCCACTATTTAAAAAAATATTTTTTAAATCAACTGGTGCCAGAAAGTAAAACAGATTTGTAAATTAATTCTATAAAAAATGTATTTCTTCTAGCACTTATGAGCTGCTGTATGATCCACAGGAGATCTTTTCTTTTTGAATCTTCTTTCTGTCTGACCACAGTGCTCTCTACTGACACCTCTGTCCATGTCAGGAGCAGGAGAGGTTTGCTATGGGGATTTACTTCTACTCTGGACAGTTCCTAAAATGGACAGAGGTGTAAAAAAGAAAAGAACTTCCTGTGGATCATAGAACAGCTAATAAGTACTGGAAGGATTAAGATTTTTTAATAAAAGTAATTTTCAAATCTTTTAAAATTTCTGTCACCAGTTGGTTTAGAAAAAAAATGTTTTCCAGTGAAGTACCCCTTTAAGCTTACAATCATGGCCTAATTCTGAGGCTTCATATACAGTAATGGCTGTAAATGTTGTCACCCCTGAAATTTTTCAAGAAAATGAAGTATTTCTCACAGAAAAGGATTGCAGTAACATGTTTTGCTATACATATGTTTATTCCCTTTGTGTGTATTGGAACTAAACCAAAAAAGGAGGAAAAAAAGCAAATTGGACATAATGTCCCACCAAATTCCAAATGGTCTGGACTAAATTATTGGCACCCTTAATTTAATATTTTGTTGCACACCCTTTGCAAAAAATAACTGAAATCAGTCGCTTCCTATAACCATCAATATGCTTCTTACACCTCTCAGCCGGAATGTTGGACCACTCTTCCTTTGCAAACTGCTCCAGGTCTCTCTTATTGGAAGGGCGCCTTTTCCCCACAGCAATTTTTAAGATTTATCCACAGGTGTTCAATGGAATTTAGATCTGGACTCATTGCTGGCCACTTTAGAACTCT
The DNA here is from genome assembly GCF_029499605.1 of Hyla sarda. NCBI lineage: Eukaryota > Metazoa > Chordata > Amphibia > Anura > Hylidae > Hyla > Hyla sarda. Next base: position 293,809,585 of record NC_079192.1, read on the forward strand.
CCAGCGCTTTGTTGCCATCCATTTCTGGGTGCTTTTTGAAGTATGTTTGGGGCCATTGTCCTGCTGGGAGACCCAAGATCTCAGACGCAAACCCAGCTTTCTGACACTGGGCTGTAGAGTGCGACCAAAAATCCGTTGATGCCTTGCACATATTCAAGGCACCAAGTGCCAGGGGCAGCAAAACAACCCCAAAACATAATTGAACCTCCCCCATATTTAACTGTAGGTACTGTGTTCTTTCCTTTAGACCTCATACCGTTTTCGGTAAACAGTCGAATAATGTGCTTTACCAAAAATGTCTATCTTGGTCACATCTGTCCACAAGATGTTTTCCCAGAAGGATTTTGGCTTACTCAAGTTTATTTTTGCAAAATGTAGTCTTGCTTTTTTTATGTCTCTGTGTCAGCAGTGGGGTCCTCCTGGGTCTCCTGGCATAGCTTTTCATTTAAATGTTGACGGATAGTTCGCGCTGACACTGATGCTCCCTGAGACTGCAGGACAGCTTGAATATCTTTTGAACTTGTTTGGGGCTGCTTATCCACCATCCCGACTATCCTGCGTTGACACCTTCCGTTTCTACGTAGTGCATATTTCGGTGAAAATTACACCTTATCATTATTCTGTAGGTCCATACAGTTAAATTGATACCCTACTTATATAGATTTCATTTTGTCGTACTTCTGGGAAAAATCATAACTACATTTTTGTTTTGATTGGACTTTTTGATCACTTTTTATTCATTTTTTAATGGTATAAAAAGTGACCAAAAATACGCTTTTTTGGACTTTGGAATTTTTTTTACGTGTACGCCATTGTTTAATTTACGTTTAATTAGCGATATATTTTTTTATAGTTCAGACATTTACGCACGCGGCGATACCACATATGTTTATTTTTATTTACACTGTTTTATTTTTTTATGGGAAAAGGGGGGTGATTCAAACTTTTACTAGGGAAGGGGTTAAATGACCTTCATTAACACTTTTTTTTTACTTTTTTTTTTGCAGTGTTATAGGTCCCATAGGGACCTATAACACTGCACACACTGATCTTTTACACAGATCATTGGCATGTATTAACACGTCTGTGATCAGTGTTATCGGCGCTTGACTGCTCCTGCCTGGATCTCAGGCACGGAGCAGTCATTCGCCGATCGGACACCGAGGAGGCAGGTAAGGGCCCTCCCGGTGTCCTGTAAGCTGTTTGGGATGCCGCGATTTCACCGCGGCTGTCCCGAACAGCCCAACTGAGCAGCCGGGATACTTTCCCTTCAATCGCGGCGGTCAGCTTTGATCGCCGCATCTGAAGGGTTAACACAGGGCATCACCGCGATCGGTGATGTCCTGTAATAGCCGCGGGTCCCGGCCGTTGATAGCCGCTGGGACCGACCCGATATGGCATATGGCGGGAGCCGGCGAAGGACGTAAATATACGTCCTTCGTGGTTAAGGGGTTAAAGTATCGGTACTCGTACTCGGTCTTAAAAAATTGGTATCGGGACATCCCTAATTATTAGTAGTCCTATTCATACTTATTGTTCTATGCCATTAACACACATTTTTTCTCATATTGTACATCAGTAAAATATGACAGACCATTCAGTACAATGCAGTACATAGAGAATTTTCATGTATAATACTGGATGTATTTAGGAAAAGACGGGAAATAACAAAAGAATGTTCCTGTTGAACAATAAAAAAAATCTATAAAAACAAGAATGACTTTAACAAATGGTTACACTGATTCAATAAAGCATTTGACCAAGTCAAGTGTCCTCTGCATCCCATTCTTTTTATAAGCAACTTGGTTGGCAACCAGATTGGTAAAGAAGTTATACAATGTTACAAAGTGATTAATCTTGTATGTTTATCATTCTATATTATCAGAAAAAGCCTCATTTTGAACTGCAAACAGCTGGAAAAAAAAGGCCAAAAGCAAAAAATGGCTGAAAAAAATAGCGAGGTGAAGCAGAAATATGGCAGGAAAAAAAGCTGAATAAATGGTGTGTGAACATAGCCTTAGGTTGTCTAGTTCCAGGTTATACTGTCTAGCTTTTACACCATGTTGATAAATCTGGGCCTGTGGATAGGGTATAACAAGCTGAGATAGGAATACTTCTTTAACATAAAAAGTTAATTTAACCAATACGTCATTTTCTGATGATACCATCCCTTGAACTTCAGCTTGTCTAAAATATTGAATTTCTTTTAACAAGACAGGACACAGTCATGTGTGATTACTTGATAACACTTACACCTTCTCGCCTTGCAGGAGGAGGGTACATTGGCAAATACTAAAAGGGATACTCCACCCCTAGACATCTTATCCCCTATCCAAAGGATAAGGGATAAGATGTCTGATCACAGGAGTCCCCCCACTGGGAGTCGAGTGGGGCATGACTGTGACGTCACGAGCCTCCGCCCCGCATTACCAGTCATCCGGCATGGAGCGAAGCTCGCTCCATGCACTGGATGTCTGGGGTGCCTCAGCCAAGATCGCGGCGGGTCCCCAGTGCCGGGATCCCAGCGATCAGACATCTTATCCCCTTTAAATCCCCTCTGCAGTCCTGTTCCTATTTTTACTCTTGGGGAGTGTTCACATGTTCAGGTTTTTAATTGCAGTTACTAAATACAAAGCTGGGAATGGATCTGAAAAGAGGAGTTGTCTGAGTCTTTCCTTTATAAGCGTCCTCCATTAATATTTCTGGCTTTAAATTCTCTGGTTGCATATAAAAACCTGAACGTGTGAACACAGCTCGAGGTAATAAATAAAATAATAATTTGTGATCACTTACTATACACAGCAATAGCATAAGATTGCTCATACGATGAATGCATAGGCAGATAATATAGTGGTTTTCAATACAGTGGGCGTACACCATTAGTCAGATCAGTAGGTCCTGACTGAGAACACATGGTTGAGGGAATTCCCTGTTAGCGACTCTTGGGTTCTGGAACATGTGCAGGAGACAGTACAATTCATCAATTTCATGCTAATTACAGTTAAGCACTCGGTGGATTCCTGTTGTTTGCTATACAATATCTTCTGTGCCAAGTATATGCAAATGATACACATTCCTTTTTGTGCTCTAACAACCATGTGAAGCCAGACCAGGAATACATTAGAATTATTGAATCTCCATCAGGACACGTTTTGTTTTTTAGGAGGCTAATGTCTGCATGTTGTTGGCCTGAAGTGGAAACAGAAAGCCAAGCGGCCCATTTACATCAAAAGACAATAGTTCAGACCCAGACAATTACAAGTGCTCATGTAAATGAGGAAAACAAAAAATGAAAACATTCTTTCAACATATTAATATTGATCATTCAGACATAACAGTGTGAACAATCTTTCATGGCAGATTTTAGTTGTTGCTTAGTGATTGTAGAACACAAGACCACATTTATTACTTAGTTTACACCAGGTTTTAGTGCGAACTCCACCCAAAAAAAAGTTTCAACTAGTGACAGGTGACAAATTGCAATAAAATCTATGATTTCTTTTGATGTTTGCCAAATTTGCCATGAGCAGAGTGGATGTGAGCTCCAAGAAGGTTTAAATAAAGTGGTGATCCTATGTCAAGAAGTTATTCCCTATCCACAGGATATAGGATAACAATTGTCTGCAGAATAAATGAGGCACACTAAGCTCAGGGCTTGGCAATGTCTGGAAGCCCCAAAGAGAATAAATGGAGCCCTAGACGCGCATGCGCAGTGTACTCTGTTTCCATTCGTGTCATCAGCGGGGTTCTCAATGGCTGGACCCCCACTGATCAGCTTTTTATTCCATATCCTGTGTGTGAGAAATAATGTCTTCAGTTGGGAATACCCCCAGGTTACAATGGCAAAAATGTTAAAACAAAATTATTAAGAGGTATGTACCTCTAAAAAAAAATGATGCAAGTCACCCCATGTGTGTGCTTTACACAGACTAGAGTATAAAATGCCATTCTATTTACAGTTTAGGCTGGACAATGATATGCTGGAGAGGATTAAACAGTAATCCTCTCCAGCATATCATTGTCCAGCCTAAACTGTAAATAGAATGGCATTTTATACTCTAGTCTGAGTAAAGCACACACATGGGGTGACTTGCATAATTTTTTTGATCCCCACATTTGTACCTGCACAAATCAATGACATTTCTGCACTTGAGTGGTGATCCCTCAGTGGACACATAAAAGTGGGCATGGCTGATCCAGTTCCAGTTCTGTCCCTGGGTGCCAATTCCTTTAGGGGCAGACATTTGATCTTTGGCTACACATCACCCTGTGTACTAGGTCATGTGCGGCCAATGATTGATACAAGGGCAACATGTACAATACAGTGATTGTTCATGTGGATCTGCCTGCACGTTAAACAAGCACTGATCTAGGAAGATTAGCCTTGTATTGGGCAGGTGTTGGGCTGTGTAATATGGCCCTAACAGGATTCCTTCTTACATCTGCTTATTTGCTAGATTTTTTTTCACACACATACAGTATTCACTTATCCTTTTAAAGACTATATTTCCCCATGTTTAGTGAGCCTAGCCTTTATATATTTAGAGTACCTTATTATGAACTTAAATCTTCAAAATCACAAAATACATTTAGGCTAGAATCCCTGTTTTGTCAGACTATATTCCCATCAGACATTATTGTGTACATTTGTTTGCTAAATGCAACCATAGGGTTCATATGTTAGAATCTAAATGGAGGCCAATAGAGGGTTCTCCAGAGTCAGAAGCAAACAGAGATTGCAAAGAGACTTTACAAGTTTACTGTGAGTATAAGATCTCACTCCAGAGCTTTATTTACAACTTACACTATTCAGTACTGCTCTGTATTGTCCACTATGCTGCTTCAGCTTCTTAGGGTGTGTGTGTGCAGTGTATAGGATACATGGTAGATGTTAGCTTTCCCCACTAGAACAGGAACAACTAAAAAATAAGAGATATCTGCAGAGCAGAAATCTGTTCAAAAAATGCCATATACAAGTAATAGCTAGTAAAAGTGCTATTACTCATGAACACATGACAGCTTATCCTGAAAAGTTACCTGAAATAAAAAGTATGCTTTCATTTCTTGTAAGCAGTACAATCTACTAAAGCGTCCTTCGAACTAAAAAAGGTTTTGCACCCCTGATATACATTTATGTAATGGTTACATAATCAGGGATATATTCTAAGGCACATCAGAAAACCCAAATGTGGAATACCCTTGCCTACCTGATGTGGTTTGCGTGTAGAATCTGGGTGGAATCTATTGGAAAGGCTACAATGATTGAAAGGTCAATTATTATTTTCTATAAACAAATTTTCATATATACTTTCAATTTTAGAGCAGAATTCACGTGGATATCAGCATGGAATAGGGACATTGGGGGGCATTTACTAATATGTGTGTGATTTACTTAATTTTTTAGTTATTTTTTCTTGCATGCTTTTTTTACGTGACTCAGCGAAATTTATTAAATGGTCGCCGGGTATTTGACAAATTTTGTGGAGGATACGCATTTTCAGAAATTTCACTCTTCACATACACCAAAAAGCTACGCTAGGTCTGGGCTGGTGTAGAATTGTGTCTTATTGGTGGGTTTTGGGACTTTTTTTGGACAGTCACAGTTGATAAATTCATTACTAAGACATCTTATCCCCTAGCATCCGTTACAATCAGTCCCCGGAGCACGTTGGCTCCGGGTCTGATTACTGGCGATCACGGGGGTGTCACACCTCCTGCCATAGGCTTGCATTGAGGGGGAAGAGCGTGACGTCACACGGGGGGCGGGGCCATGATGTCACAATGCTCCGGCCCCCGTGATCACCAGTAATCAGACCCGGAGCAAACGTGCTCCGGGGACTGATTGTAACGGATGCTGTGTGCAAGATTACGGGGGTCCCCAGCGGCAGGACCCCCGCGATCAGGCATCTTATCCCCATCCTTTGGATAGGGGATAAGATGTCTTAGCACCGGAGTACGCCTTTAACATCTGGCCTGTAAGCTTTTTTTTAAAAAGAAAAAAGAGGTGTAAATCGAAAAGGCGCCAAAAAATTGCCTGAGGCGCAGCGCTGCGCCTAAATAGCAACAAATCAACTAGAAAAAACACGAAACACAATGATAAATGCCCCCAACTATTTCCATTATGTAAATGGCACCCACATGTGGTCCAGCTCATCCATGTACAGTATGTAAATAGCAAATACACATTTTGATCTTGGTATGATCCAACAGTGCAGACACCACCTGTCTATCTCAGCAGCAGGATTCAGCTAGAGTGAAGGAAGGGCCTGGGGTCAGACAGTCTTCTGACTGCATCAATCTATGGATCACAGTACAGATGCTGGAGAAGTCAAATGAGATTTGTCATATTATTCTTCTAAGTAGTTTGGAATTACTCAGATCTGATAAGTGATGCTGCTGGCAATGTACCGGGCAGGCAGCAGACACTTACTAGTCAAGCAAAGCAGGAGTGCTTGTAAGTATTCTGCAAACATCCCTATCACCTGTAGAATCTAGAAGATCACCCCGGTGTATACCTCCTTGTCAGCTGCCATTTATCACACAGCTTCTTGACAGAGCTTTGCCCAAGGGCTTATAGCAGACAGCACACTCCAGCTTGTATTGAGCGCACTGTACTTGGAAAACAGAAGAATTTAATAAAACACAAAAATAACAAAAACAGTTGTTTTAGTGCACAGCCTCTGTCATTAGACAATGACTGATAAGTAACAGCAATGTACAGAGTAAGGTTTGGTCTTTGAAGTCCATGCTGAATAGAAGACCCTCCCTTCAGTTAACTGTATTCATGGTCCTTATCAAGGGGATTCAATTTCTGGCTAGGTAACAAAGGAAGACTCTTCAAAAACACAAGACAACTTTCTACTTGTCTATCCCTTTCAATCATCTAAACAATTCTGGAGGAAGTGTGCCCCACAGTATGAATGCAAACAGTCATGCTTGTTTTTCATGTCCCTGAAATGTACTACTCAAGCATATGGCCTGCCAATATATCGGTCCTCATCACCTGCAGGACATGCCGGCAAAACAAAAGACATGTTAACCTTTGAACACCATCTTCCGACTATTATATAGAATAAATCTACATAATAAGTTAAATAACCTTACAAATACTATATTGTATTACTTATCTTATATTGTAATTGTGCAGCCTGCACTGTAGTGCTAGACTCAGAAATCTCCCGCTCGTAGTATTTTTTGCTGACTTATTGTCTTCAATAATTGCCTCTATTGATGCCCATTCCTGGAAGGGTAATTTTTATAACATAAACTGTACTGGACAATTAAAAAAATTTGACAAAAAAACAAACAAACCAAAACCAACACCTAGTCCACTTATTACGAAGCAGATCCTCATGAACAATGCTCTTCAAAAGTCTAGGCAGCAATATACCAAGTACTTTATACAAACTACTCTATTTACTGCTGTACATGCTGACAGCATATGATCAGCTTGGGGATGGTAGTGGTAGCATTAAAGAGGTTTAGGATATATGGACATCATATGGAGAGCATCCCCTGTTTAAGATGCCCCTCTATGTGCCAGACCTTACAACTACTAAGTAACAGTGGCTTCCTCTATGGCATCACACTTGCATCTTGCCTCTGTCTGCTATATTTTACAGCAAGTATACAAAGAGTTGGGATTTCCTTGCTGACAAATATATATGAAACCCCAAACGATTAATCAGAATTTGCGGAAATTCTGTCATAGCTGTCATGGCTGTGAGAACAATCTATTAGACTCGAACCAAGTCTATTAGACTCAAAGTATTTTTGGTTTCATCAGTCTTCATCAATATTGTTATAGTCAGTTTTTCTAGTATTCATAATGATTAGTTTTTCTAGTATTCATAATGATCAGTTTTTCTAGTATTCATAATGATTAGGTTTTTGATTGTATTCATATTGATCAGTTTTTAGGTAATTATTCAGTGGGTGATGTATAAAAAAAACAAACTAAGGCACATATGTGCTTTTATTTCCAATTTTTTGCTTTGTTGTAACAAAAATAACACCTGTTGTACCCAACAGGCCCATTTACTATAATAGGATTAATCAGATTTCTGTCATGGTGTCTATGATTTTACTGGAAAAATCAGTACAGCCTTCAATGCAGATATGAACATAGCCTATGGACCCATTATTGGCTGAAATTAAAAATGCTTGTTCATCAACTAATCGCATCGTTTAAGCTGGTTACAAAATCATCATTCATTGGCCGCCCATCTTTCTATGTAATAGCAGATTTCTGGGTATTATGAAAGTAAAGGACTACACAAACAATCCCCCATCCATTTGTGCGGCCCTGTCTGCACAATAGCCACGCCTGATAGAAGGCTACTTAAACAAACTCCTATCTACTAGACTAACACTCGTATAATGCATGGCTCTGTCCATGGAATACAGCCATGAAGGCCTTAGAGTAAAAGTATTACTGTCATTTAGATAAACTTGTCATGCAGACATATCAAAAGTTTTGGTTAGTCGGGGTCTCAGTGCTTAGACTCCCCTCCTCCCCACACCTGATCTCTAAATATAGCTAGAAGAAGTGCATGGCAGTGTGCTTCACTCCCTAGCTAGACACTCTCTGTGACTCATTGCAGAAGACGGGCTTCATTATAACCAAGGAGCCCATCTTCCCGCTTTCACCCAGCTATATCTATAGATCGATGAAGACCTCAGCACTGACCAAAGCCTGATATTTCTGCATGACATGTCAAAAGTGTTTCTAAAAGCTTTAAGGAAAATAATGTAGACTACTGCCAGTTTATCAGGAGATTTTAATAAGGTTATATTAGTTGCAAAGCATGGAAACTCACTGCAGAAAACTGTATTGAAAAAAGTGAACTTTAACACTGTAACTTCCTTCCACTGTAATGTCGGAGATAACCTGGTCATAGGTTTACTACTTTCAGTGTAATAAAATGGACCTACAAGTTGTCTTGTTATTGTTTTATTCTAAGAGTACACGTGTCATGGCACAGTTGTGAGGAAATGACCGTGTGGTGCTCGGCATATATTAGGGTCATTACTGTAGCGTGCATCTGCTCGGCTTTTATTATAAGGTTATAAAGCTTAGATTTCAGTTGACATTTTACAACTCAAATCTCTGTTGTATATTCAAAGTTCTTATGTGATTTCCAGTTCTTCCACAATCACTGCCACTGTCTAGATCACAATGATAAAGAATACAGATGTAACACTCACGTTTCAGAAGACAGGAACACCGGTGGATGTGGATCTGCTGGACCTGTGTAGCAGATGACTCGGACCGTGCCAGGGAACGGAGTCTAAGGTGCCGCTGGTTTTCACCAGAGCCCGCCGCAAAGCGGGATGGACTTGCTGCGGCAGACGGCACCCAGGTCGTTACCCCTGGCACGGCTCGACCACACAGGTGGCTGAGGAGATGGGAGGCACAGGAGGGATAAGGCAGCTTGTAGTCAGGATAGCAGAAGGTCAGGGCAGGTGGCACAGTAGCGTAGTCAGGACATAGCAGGAGGTCAGTAGGCACGCAGCAGAGGAGCAAGGTCAGGTCACAGAGCAAACGATCAGATACATGGCAAGGCAACTCTCAGGAATGCTTTCTCTCGGGCACAAGGCAACAAAGATCCAGCAGGGAAGTGTGGGAGGAATTTATCAATGAGCCACAGGTGTACTACACTAATGGGGGCACTGGCCCTTTAAATCTTAAAGCAGAGAGGCAGAGCAGGAGAAGCCCCCAGTGAGTGATGGACTGGGATTCAAATGCGGCGCGTCCCGCAATGTGAATCCCAGCCCCACCGGCAGCAGCTGGTAACGGGACCATGCGCTGACGGCCAGCGTGTGTGGCTGGAGGGCATAACATAACAATCCCCCCCTTTTGTCTCCCCCTCCTTTTAAGACTCAGAAAACTCAGGATATTCTCCTTAGGCTCTCAAGATCTCTTCTCAGGACCGTAAACCTCCCAGTCAACCAGAATTTTTTTTTTTTACCTCTCACGGTTTTTGTGGCAAGAATCTGTTTAACTTTGTAGATGTCAGAAGAGCTGGAGACAGGTTTGGGGACAAGATTCTTTTGAGAAAACCGGGTTGTGACAAGAGGTTTGTGGAAAGAATTGGGAATTTGTAACGTAGCAGGTAGATGGAGTTTGTTGGAGACAGGATTAATTTTTAGTAGAATCTGAAAGGGACCAAGGTAGCGAGGACCAAGCTTGTAACAGGGGATCTTGAAGCGGATGTACTTGGATGAAAGCCACACCATGTCACCAGGAAAGAAGGATGGAGGAGTAGAGATGTTGCGAATTGTTCGATCCGCCCCCTATACTTTAACATTGCAGTAAACTTTGACCCTGTGAGTCAGAGTCAGCAGACACATTACAGCCAATCAGCATCAGTCCCTCCCTTCCAGACCCTCCTACCTCTTGCACGGACGCCATTTTAGCCTCATTCAGCATGCTGCAGTATTAGGAAGTGGAGAGTTAGAAAAGCTGCTCCTGCTGTATAGGGAAAGCTATAGCTAGGTTGCTGTTAGGTGCTGTATTCAGGGTCCAGTTTACTCCTAAAGCACTAGTGTAACATCTGATTTAAGGACAGCACCCAAAAAAGCCCTTTTTAGGGCTGAAAGATATCAGTCCTGGTTGGGAGGGAACCGCTGGTTAAAAGGGGTACTCCAGAATAAAACTTAAGTTCCTTCAAACAACTAACTAGTGCAGTATTCAAAGGGCTGAAAGATATCAGTCCGTTAGTCTTGCAACAGCTGTAGGCACCCTGGTTGGGGACCACTCCATAAAAGGGGAACTCCGCTGGCAAGTTTTTTTGCTCATTGTCACACTAGTGCAAATCACATTAGGCGTGACAGTTGTGCAAATTTAAAAAAATTACCTTTTTTGGCTGTTAAATAAAATCAGCCGTCACTGTTAGTTCACGTCACAGTTGCCATTTTTCCTGCCTGCAGGGCAAATTGTGTCCCCCTAGTGCAAATCACATTAGGTGTGACAGTTGTGCAAATAAAAAAAATACCTTTTTTGGCTGTTAAATAAAATCAGTTGTCACTGTTAGTTCATGTCACAGTTGCCATTTTTCCTGCCTGCAGGGCAAATTGTGTCACCCTAGTGCAAATCACATTAGGTGTGACAGTTGTGCAAATAAAAGAAAAATACCTTTTTTGGCTGTTAAATAAAATCAGTCGTCACTGTTAGTTCACGTCACAGTTGCCATTTTTCTTGCCTGCAGGGCAAATTGTATCACCCTAGTGCAAATCACATTAGGTGTGACAGTTGTGCAAATTTAAAAAAAAAAAAACTTTTTTGGCTGTTAAATAAAATCAGCCGTCACTGTTAGTTCACGTCACAGTTGCCATTTTTCCTGCCTGCAGGGCAAATTGTGTCACCCTAGTGCAAATCACATTAGTTGTGACAGTTGTGCAAATTTAAAAAAAATACCTTTTTTGGCTGTTAAATAAAATCAGTCGTCACTGTTAGTTCACGTCACAGTTGCCATTTTTCCTGCCTGCAGGGCAAATTGTGTCACCCTAGTGCAAATCACATTAGGTGTGACAGTTGTGCAAATTAAAAAAAATACCTTTTTTGGCTGTTAAATAAAATCAGTCATCATTGTTAGTTCACGTCACAGTTGCCATTTTTCTTGCCTGCAGGGCAAATTGTGTCACCCTAGTGCAAATCACATTAGGTGTGAAACTTATGCAAATTTAACCAAAAAAATGACAGGCAGAGGAAGGCCACCCCGCAGGGGCCGTCATGGTGCTGGGATTCCCTTTGGCCCTAGAATGGCCAGTGTTCAGAGGCCACGTACCCTGAACCCCCAAAGTTCTGAGGACTTAGTTGACTGGCTATCACAAGACACCCAATCTACTACTAAAGCTTCTGCTCAGAACATTGACGCACCGTCCTTCTCCTCCTCTAGCTTAGCTTCGGGCACCTCTCATGCACAACCATTATTGCCAGAGGATGTAGTTAACAGAGATATGTCTCAGTCAGGCAGCATTACACACATGGACGTACAGTGCGATGATGATGTTGTACCCGCTGCTGCTTCCTTTCTTGAGGTGTCAGATAGCGGTGAAGGTGTTGATGATGATGATGTGTCCGTGGATGCCACGTGGGTGCCCGCTAGAAGAGAAGAAGAGGGGGAAAGTTCAGATGGGGAGACAGAAAGGAGGAGGAGATGAGTTGGAAGCAGGGGGAGGTTGTCGCAAGCAGCTAGTGGCACAGTCGGACAGCATGCATCGGCACCCGGGGTCAGCCAGATGGGACGCCAATTAACGCATGCTGTTGCCACCACCAGAATGCCGTCATCGCAGAGCTCAGCAGTGTGGCATTTTTTTTGTGTGTCTGCCTCTGAAAGCGAGGCCATTTGCAACCTGTGCCAGAAGAAACTGAGTTGTGGGAAGTCCAACACCCACCTAGGTACAACTGCTTTGCGAAGGCACATGATGTCACATCACAAACGGCTATGGGATCAACACGTCAGTACAAGCAGCACACAAAGTCAAAGCCGCCATCCTCCTCCTGGTCCAGCATCTTCAGCCAGGTCAACCACTGCTGCCCTCCTTGCCCCCTCTCAACCATCCGCCTCTCCGTCTCTCGCCTTGAGCAGTTCCTGCTCATCTGCCCACAGTCAGGTGTCTGTCAAGGAGATATTTGAGCGCAAGAAGACAATGTCTCAAAGTCACCCCATAGCCTGGCGTCTGACAGCTGGCTTGTCGGAACTGCTAGCCCGCCAGCTTTTACCATACAAGCTGGTGGAGTCTGAGGCCTTTAAAAAATTTGTAGCCATTGGGACACTGCAGTGGAAGGTACCCGGAAGAAATTTTTTTGCACAAAAGGCAATCCCCAACCTTTACTCCATTGTGCAAAAGGAAATTATGGCATGTCTGGCACACAGTGTAGGGGCAAGGCTCCATCTGACCACTGATACCTGGTCTGCAAAGCATGGTCAGGGCAGATATATCACCTACACTGCTCATTGGGTAAACCTGGTGATGGCTGCCAAGCATGGAATGCGTGGCTCTGCAGATGAGTTGGTGACACCGCCATGACTTGCAGGCAGGCCTGCTGCCACCACCTCTACTCCTCCTACTCCATCCTCGTCCATAACATCCTCGGCAGAGTCCTCTTCCACTGCTGAGTCTTGCTCCACATCACCGGCACCCCCCCAGCTCCGCAGGTGCTATTCCACATTCCGGATACGGCAGTGTCACGCCATCTTGGGGTTGACTTGCCTCAAAGCGGAAAGTCACACCACACCAGCGCTCCTGTTGGCTCTGAACGCACAGGTGGACCAGTGGCTGACTCCGCACCAACTGGAGATCAGCAAGGTGGTTTGTGACAATGGAACAAATTTGTTGGCGGCATTGAGGTTGGGCAAGTTGACACATGTGCCATGCATGGCACATGTGTGTAATCTGATTGTACAACGCTTTGTGCTCAAGTACCCAGGCTTACAGGATGTCCTGAAGCAGTCCAAGAAGGTGTGTGGCCATTTCAGGCGTTCCTACACGGCCATGGCGCACTTGTCAGATATCCAGCGGCGAAACAACATGCCAGTGAGGCGCTTCATTTGCGACAGCCCGACACGTTGGAATTCAACACTCCTAATGTTCGACCGCCTGCTCCAACAAGTAAAAGCCATCAACGAATATTTGTATGACCGGGGTGCTAGGACATCATCTGCGGAGCTGGGAATTTTTTTGCCATGTTACTGGAGGCTCATGCGCAATGCCTGTAGGCTCATGCGTCCTTTTGAGGAGGTGACAAACCTGGTCAGTCGCACCGAAGGCACCATCAGCGACATCATACCGTTTGTTTTCTTTCTGGAGTGTGCCCTGCAAAGAGTGCTGGATCAGGCAGTAGATGAGCGTGAAGAGGAAGAGTTGTGGACACCATCACCACCAGAAACAGCCTTATCAGCATCGCTTGCTGGACCTGCGGCAACGCTGGAAGACGATTGTGAGGAAGAGGAGTCAGAGGAGGAATGTGGCTTTGAAGAGGAGGAGGAAGACCAACCACAGCAGGCATCCCAGGGTGCTCCTTGTCACCTATCTGGATCCCGTGGTGTTGTATGTGGCATACCTTCCCTGACATCACTGAGGACAAGGAACGGGACATGAGTAGCTCGGCATCCATCCTTGTGCAAATGGGGTCTTTCATGCTGTCGTGCCTGTTGAAGGACCCTCGTATAAAAAGGATGAAGGAGAACGACCTGTACTGGGTGTCCACGCTACTAGACCCCCGGTATAAACATAAAGTGCCTGACATGTTACCGCATTACAGCAAGGCGGAAAGGATTCAACAGGTCCAAAATAAATTAAGAAGTATGCTGTACACAGCGTATAAGGGTCATGTCACAGCACAGCAGGGATCTAACAGGGGAAGAGGTGAAAGTAATCCTCCTCCTTCTCCCATGAACACGCCGGCAAGGACAGGAAGCTGTACAGACATGCTGTTGATGGAGGACATGCAGAGCTTTTTAAGTCCTACGCATCGCCACAGCCCTTCGGGGTCCACCATCAGAGAACGACTTGACCGACAGGTAGCAGACTACCTGGCCTTAACCGCAGATATCGACACTCTGAGGAGCGATGAACCCCTTGACTACTGGGTGTGCCGGCTTGACCTGTGGCCTGAGCTATCCCAATTTGCGCTCGAACTTCTGGCCTGTCCCGCTTCAAGTGTCCTGTCAGAAAGGACCTTCAGTGCAGCAGGAGGTATTGTCACTGAGAAGAGGAGTCGCCTTGGTTAAAAAAGTCTGGATTACCTCACCTTTCTTAAGATGAATGAGGGAGGGATCCCGAAGGGACTGACACTGGGCGATACATTTGACCGAACAAGGCCTGATCAGATGACCTGCCTTGGCCTAAAAATGGTCCACACGCTGCTGTATTTGAACTCTGAATGCCGGATGACTTGCGTGACTTGTCCGCCACCAACTAGGGTTCAAGCCGCAATGTTTTAGGGCACTTCCTGCCTGGCAAAACAAACAGAAATTGTTCAGGCCGCTGCTACAGCAGCGGCTGTGACAATACCAAAATTTCCAGCCAGGTGTACATGCCTAATTTTTCTGGCCTCTGCTGCTTCACTTGTTATGGTGCTGCAATTTTTCTGGCTGCTACTACAGCTGCGGCTGCGACAATACCCAATTTTTCATCCATGTGTACATGCCTAATTTTTCTGGCCTCTGCTGCTCCACTTGTTATGGTGCTGCAATTTTTATGGTCGCTGCTACATCTGCGACAATACCAAATTTTCCAGCCAGGTGTACGTGCCTAATTTTTCTGGCCTCTGCTACTGCACTTTTTCTGGTGCTGCACTTTTTCTGGCTGCTGCTATAGATGCGGCTGCGACAATACCCAATTTTTCATCCATGTGTACATGCCTAAGTTTTCTGGCCTCTGCTGCTGCAATTGTTATGGTGCTGCAATTTTTATGGCCGCTGCTACAAAAGCGGCT
This sequence comes from Hyla sarda, assembly GCF_029499605.1. Lineage (NCBI taxonomy): Eukaryota > Metazoa > Chordata > Amphibia > Anura > Hylidae > Hyla > Hyla sarda. The sequence continues at coordinate 293,825,030 of NC_079192.1, forward strand.
GCAACAATACCACATTTTTCAGGCATGTGTACATGCCTAATTTTTCAGGTACTCTCTGCTGACATCTCTGTCCATTTTTGCAACCGTGAATATTAGATGTATGCTAAGGGTAGCATGGTGGCTCAGAGGTTAGCACTGCTGCCTTGCAGCGCTGGGGCCTTGTTCAAATCCCACTATGTGCTGCCTCAAGGGGGACTCTATGTGCTGCCTAATATGGGGGAATCTTATGTGCTGCCTAAAGGGGAGCTCTAACTATGTGCTGCTTAACATGGGGGAAGGGAATCTATGTGCTGCCTAAAGGGGGAATCTAACTATGTGATGCCTAAAGGGGGGATCTAACTATGTGCTGCCCAAAGGGGGCTAAAGCACGTTATTCCAAACCATTTCGGAATAATAGGTGATTTATGCCCTTTATGGATTAAAACCAGACTCTGCATCAACTATGTAATTTTCCATGGGAGTTTTGCCATGGATCCCACTCCGGCACACCACAGTCCAGGTGTTAGTCCCCTTGAAACAACTTTTAAATCACTATTGTGGCCGGAAAGAGTCCCTGTGGGTTTTAAAATTCACCTGCCCATTGAAGTCAATGGCGGTTCGCCCGGTTCGCCGGTCCGCAAACTTTTGCGGACGTTCGCTGTTCGCGAACCGAAAATGTTATGTTCGCGACATCACTATGGAGGAGATCTTTTACTTTTATCAGCCTGTGCCTTCACGCGTGAAGAAGCCTGGGATAACCACTGTCGGGTCTGTTGCCAGATGGTGGAGAAGTCATGGACCTGGTCATCCACTGCAGGCACACCAGAGGAAACTGGGAGAGGAAGAGGAGAATGGAGATGGAGTCCGTAGACAACAAAAAAGGGAGACGACCTCGTGGACTCAGAATCCTTATGATTATATGATAATTCAGCACAGGGGAGAAGGTTGACCCAATCATCTTGGCGAGCTGAAACAAAATGCTGAAGATAAATCTCAAGGATTTGATTAACCCTCTCCACCTGACCGTTGGACTGAGGGTGGTAGGCCAAGGAGAAGTCCAGATTGATGTCCAGACGGTTACAAAGGGCTCGCCAGAACTTAGAGACAAACTGCACATCACGATCCGAAACGATATGCTGAGGAAGACCATGTAAACGAAACACATGAAGCAAGCAGTACTTCACCAGCTGTGGAGCAGAAGGAAGACCTGACAGAGAAATGAAATGAGCCATCTTGGAAAACCGATCTACAACGACACAAATCACAGTGTTATTATGAAAAGGTGGCAAATCGGTGATGAAATCCATGGCAATATGGGACCAGGGAGTCTCTGGAATGGGTAAAGGCTGTAAGAGTCCTGCATGTCTCTGTCGATGAGTTTTGTCATGGGCACAGGAACGAACAAAATCAGGAACATCATGTTCAAGATGGGGCCACCAGTAGTGCCGGGAGATTAGAAGTAGAGTCTTGCGTATTCCAGGATGTCCTGCTGTCAAGAAAGAATGACCCCATTTAAGTACATTGCATCTCAATCTGACAAAGGATTTTCCCGGAAGAATTTGCTGAATTACGGCAGGAATCAAACGATCAGGAGGAATAATATGCCTAGGCATGAAGTCCAAACCAATGACGTCAGAGGACCTGGAGAGAGCATCTGCTCTGATGTTCTTGTCTGCTGTACGGAAGTGAATGAACAAGTTGAACCTAGAAAAGAACAGTGACCACCTTGCCAGGTGGGGGTTCAACCACTGAGCAGACGGAAGGTATAGAAGATTCTTATGGTAGGAGTAGATGCTGACCGGATGAGAAGAACCTTCCAATAAATGTCGCCATTCCTCCAATGCTAGCTTGATAGTGAGGAGTTCACGATCTCCAATGGAGTAATTCCTCTCAGCAGGAGAGAAGGTCTTGGAGAAGTTACAGTCTTGCCCTTGGCGTTTTTGTGAGTAAGAATGGCACCCGCACCAATAAATGAGGCTTCAACCTCAAAGCAAAGGCCCTCTCCGGATCAGGTCTTGTAAGCACGGGAGAAGAGGTAAACGCAGACTTTAAATGGGAGAAGGCCTCTTCAGCCTCTTGAGGACAAGATTTAGGATTAGATGCCTTCTTAGTGAGAGCCACAATAGCAGCAACTAAGGACGAAAAATTTGGGATAAATTGACAATAATAGTTAGCGAATCCCAGAAAGCGTTGAATAGCACGTAGGTCCAAAGGACAAGGCCAATCCAACACTGCAGACAATTTATCTGGATCCATCTGCCGGCCCCGATGAGAGACAATGTGGGCAAGAAAAGGAAGACTAGACTTCTCGAACAGGCATTTCTCCAGTTTAGCGTAGAGATGATTCTTCTGTAGTCGCTGAAGAACCAGACGAACATGAGTACGATGCTCCTCTAAGTTGGAAGAGAAGATCAGGATGTCATCTAGGTATACGACAACAAAGGTGTAGAGAACATCACGGAAGATATCATTAACAAACTCTTGAAAAACTGCTGGCGCATTGCAGAGACCAAAAGGCATTACAAGATACTCAAAATGTCTGTCACGAGTATGGAAGACCATTTTCCATTCATCTCCCTTGCAGATACAAATGAGGTTATACGCTCCACATAAGTCCAACTTGGAGAAGACCTTGGCACCACGTAGATGGTCATAAAGTTCTGAGATAAGAGGTAGAGCGTAACGGTTCTTGACCATGATTTTTTTAAGTCCCCTGTAGTCAATGCAAGGACGGAGTAAGCCATCCTTCTTCCCTACAAAGAAGAAACCAGCTCCAACAGGAGAAGAGGACTTACGGATAAATCCCTTTTAAAGATTAACCTGGATATACTAAGCCATGGCTTTGGTCTCAGGAACCGATAGAGGGTATATCCTTCCACGAGGAGGCAGAAGATTACCAGGCAGAAGATCTATAGGGCAGTCGTAAGGACGATGTGGAGGCAGAGACTCAGCCTGTTTCTTGCAGAATACATCAGATAAATCTTGGTAAGGTGGTGGCAGGCCAGGTAAAGGAGGAGGACGAGAAACAACTTTAGACTGAAATGGTGAAATGGTGTGAGGCAAAGATTTTGACAGGATTGTTCCCTTCGAATAATTTCTCCAGTTCTCCAATACAGTTGCAGAGAATGGCGTTGCAGCGAAGGAAGGCCAAGAAGAATCTCTGAAATACAGAACATAGAATTCAATCTTTTCTTCATGCAATACTCCCACTTGCATGACGAGAGATTCTGTACGGAAGTGAACCATACAGTCCAGATTTTGTCCATTAACAGAGGAGATGAACAAGGGCTTGGCAAGCCGAATAAGAGGAAGATGATACTTGTGGACCAAAGAAGCATCAATAAAGTCCCCTGCTGATCCAGAATCCAAAAATGCAGTAGCGCTGAAGGAAGACTTGGCTGAAGCGAAGACTTGTACAGAAATAGTTAAGCCTGGAGAGGTAGTATTCACACCCAGGGACGCCTCTCCCATGAACCCTAGGTGCAAGCGTTTTTCCGGACGATGTGGGTGAGCTGTACAGTCCTTGAGGAAGTGCTCTGGGCTAGCACAATACAAGCACAAATTCTCACTGTGTCGTCGTGACCTCTCCTGTTGCATAAGACGAGAACGATCCACTTGCATAGCCTCTTGCATAGGCAAGAGGCGCAAGAAACTGAAGAGGTGGACATTGAAAAACGGATGCCAGGTGAGGATATCTCAGTGTTCGGGCAGGTTCCCTCTCTAAGCACAGTTCCTCCTGCCTCTCAGCAAAACGCACATCAATGCGTGTGGCCAAGTGGATACGTTCAGTCAAAGAAGATGGAGGATGCAAGTTCAGAGGCTAGAGTGCGAAATTGAACCACGTAGTCACCAACGGAAGAATTCTCTTGACAGAGGTTCAACAAAGCCGTCTCAGCAGTAGAGGCACGTGCGTGTTCCTCAAAGACACTGTGAAATTCTGCCAAGAAAGCCGACAAATTTGAGGATACCGGATCACCTTGATCCCAAAGGGGTGTAGCCCAGGCCAGGGCTTTTCCGGACAGTAGACTAATGACAAAGGCCACCTTTACACGTTCCGTTGGAAACTGTTCAGACATGAGCTCCAAGTGCATGGAGCACTGGGTAACGAAGCCTCTGCATAACTTGAAATCCCCATCATACTTAGAAGGTAAAAGTAGCTGGGAGCCAGAAGACACTGCAGGAACTGGTGGTGGGAGTGGGCCAGGTTGTGGTACCTGCAAGGCCAATAGCTGTTGTAACATAGCAGACAGTTGGGTAAGTTGCTGCGCCTGTTGCGCCAATTGTTGAGACTGATGTACCACAACGGTGGGAAGATCCGTGACTTCAGGCAGGGGTACTTCAGCCGGATCTTACTGTAACACTCACCTTTCAGAAGACAGGAACACCGGTGGATATGGATCCGCTGGACCTGTGTGGCAGATGACTCGGACCGTACCAGGGAGCGGAGTCTAAGCTGCTGCTGGATTTCACCAGAGCCCACCGCAAAGCGGGATAGACTTGCTGCAGCAGGCGGCACCCAGGTCGCTACCCCTGGCATGGCTCGACCACACAGGCGACCGAGGAGATGTGAGGCACAGGAGGGATAAGGTAGCTCGTATTCAGGATAGCAGAAGGTCAGGACAGGTGGCACAGTAGCGTGGTCAGGACGTAGCAGGAGGTCAGTAGGCAGGCGGCAGAGGAGCAAGGTCAGAGCAAAGGATCAGATACACGGCAAGGCAACTCTCAGGAATGCTTTCTCTCAGGCACAAGGCAACAAAAATCCGGCAGGGAAGTGTGGGAGGAGGAGGAATTTATAAATGAGCCACAGGTGTACCACACTAATGGGCGCACTGGCCCTTTAAATCTTAAAGCTCCGGCACGCGCGCGCGCCCTAGGGGATGGGGACACGCACACCAGAGCAGAGAGGCGGGGGCAGGAGAAGCACCCGGTGAGTGACGGACTGGCATCCACATGCGAGCGTGTCCCGCGATGTGAATCCCAGCCCCGCCGGCAGCAGCAGGTAATGGAGCCATGTTCATTTTACACCTCCATGATCCCCCTGTGCCATTTTAATTGATAAAACCGCACTACAACACTATCCTCAAAACCCTCCTTATTTGCTCGCTGGTGCCAGCCACAGACAGCTGCCTGTACCTCTTCACTGTGTGATTGCAGGCAGCTGTGAAGCAATGCGTTGGCGGCGGTTGGCTTTCTGGGGAGGTGGGGCTCCTTCAGTGACGTTGTGACGTCCTCCTGCACGGCCCCTCGGTGCAAGAGGTAGTCACTCGTCACCGCCGCAGGGCTGGCCACCTGCAGCTCACTGATTTAGCACTGTGAGCGGCGACTTCTGCACAGCGGCTGGCAGGGGGAAAGTTTACTATTGCCGTCCCTAAATGTAAAATATTGTCCGTTTGCATGGCCGGTATTTTACATAAGAAATTACCGGCAGTTGGTTGAAAATACCAGCTGTGTCGGTAAAATACCGGCTGGGTGGCGGCCCTACTTGGAACTGACAGGCTGCACTTGCTCTTGCTAGTGTTTCAAGTCCAGGCGCAAAAGGGTGACTAGTAATAGCGCCTGTGTAAGATGACCGACCGTACAAGTCTGTATAAGAAAAGTAAAGAAAAAGATCAAGGGAGTGATTTATCTACTGTCCATGTGTTTAGCTACTCACGTTTTTAATACTAACTTACCAGACATAACTTATGTGTATGTGCAATTATTACAGCACAATTGAGTTCCAAATATAAATGACTTTTTTGACAAAATAGCCACTCCACTTTATAGCTCCATATGTACTCCTGCAGCAACTTCAATCAAACACGTGTGTAGGGAAAACAAATGCTGGTCGCACTCCATATGTAATCATGAGAGTGAGTAAAAGATTAAGTCATAACTCACGGTTTCTTTGGAAAATTCTTCCGGATTTATTTTTCCTTTTTCATATTATTCTTATTGCACTTCAAATGGTCTTGAAAAGACTAAATAGCAGCATGTTTAGCAGCAGAATTAAACAGCATTAGCAGTAGTTCCATCAGTCATGGCACAACGTTTCAGGGGCGGACCCCCTTATTCATGCGCGCATGTGGCGTGCGACCAGCATTTGTTTGCCCTACACACGTGTTTGATTGATTTATGTGTATGTGCGCCTTATTTATCAAAATTCACACACGTTGTAATAAATTTGGCACAAGTGCGCATGTATTGCATTTTGTCTTCCGTGAAGTTGTTCTAAGCAAGTTATGTCAGTGAAAAGATTGCTGGTATTGGGTTGCGACATTTGGAGTTCTCTCCGACAAAAAAATTGCGACATTTGGCGTAAAGTTGCAGATGATATATTCACAACCACTGCGAAGTCACAGGGCAAAATCGTTCAAGTAAGTCAGTTTATTAGAAATCACTGCAGGACAAAAAGTCGCACAAAAAGTCACAAAACCATCCGTGCGCCAAATTTCCAATTTTTTTTGCAAAAAGACACATTAAATACCTAATAAATCTCCCCCTCAACCTTTCTCCAAAAACAACTATATTCACTTGGTTAGGGCTGAACTTCAAGACCAGACTTAGCCCAGGCACATAATATGATGATTTTTTTTTTTAGTCCTAAGTATTAAAATAGATAAATCAAGTTAGTCCTACATGGTTGCAATACTTCTTCAGAAAAATAAGCAGACTTTACGGTATTTAACATCAGATTGCGGAACGGCTTGGGATCACCCTAGGAACATTGAGCAAGCTACTGAAAGTTTGGCCTCTCCACTTTTAAAGAAGGACACCAGATGGCAGTATGGCAGCACATGAGCAACCACAGTTTCTAGCTTCTAGTAGTGAGGTCTTGAATTTCAGGTGCCAAACCAGCGGCCGAAGTGTTCACTCGTAGGGCAGTGTTTTCGAACCAGGGTGCCTGCAGCTGTTGCAAAACTACAACTCCCAGCATGACTTTGGCTGTCTGGGTATGCTTGAAGTTGTAGTTTTTCAACAGTTGGAGGCACCCTGGTTGGGAAACACTGTAGTAGGGTGGTGATATAGGTTTTTCAATTTGTTCTGGAGCAATGCACTTGTAACTTCTGTCACCAGTAACTTTTGTATATAGACATATATAGTCACAGCTCTGTTGGCATCATTTCTGTCTGGCAAAAATGTAAATGTTTCCATTGGTTGACAGCAAGCAAAGATTATAGAACAGAGTAGATTAGAAAGCTGCTCTTATTTTATAACATCCCTTCTACAATTCGAGGTCTGCGAATTACAATGGGCAGTTACATTCTGGTATTGAACCGAGGATCGTTAAAAGGGCAAGAACGTTTGTAAGGACATAAGAAGGAGGGGGGGGGGGGGCTAAATTACTAAAATGGGCATATGAAACAGCAGTCTTCAGTAAAATCCTGCATGCAATGGATTTGGTCAACTCATTAAGAATTGTGCACCTTTTAATGAATCTGTCTCTTTAGCTGCAGACCCGGCACTGTACATAGAAATCTACGCTAGCTCCAAGCATACCGGCATAAACTATAGTAAATCTGCACCCTCTACTTGAAGCTCCGCCCACTTTTTCACAAAGTGACAAGGGCAGCATAATTGCTGATTTACCCCCTAATTTTTTTTTTCACAATATTATTTTACTTTAAAAGCTGTTTAATAAATACCACCTTTCTCTGCCATGTTTTTTTTTTTACTTATATTTAGGTCAGGAAATCCTCCTTCAAAAGGTGAGGGGATATTTATCAAAGAATCTTTTTTTTTTTTCTTCTATAGAATTATGTGGAGTTGGTTTTTTTTTGTGTATGCATTTTGCTTGGCATGCATGGGATAGGCTCCATTTTGGTTTACAAATGCACATTGATGTGTGTTCTGCAATGCAGCCTACATTTCCCATTAATCATCTGCCTTTGGGTGGGGTGTTTGATTACTGCACCTGGTCATCTCATTAGGCTGCTAATGCTGGAGGTCACACAGGTAAACTCATAATACTCATAATTGGGTTGGTGGCAATTCACACTGTGCAGTTCTGATGCATTTTCTTACCCAAGGTCAGAATTTTAGAGAAAAATTGCCATAAGGGGAAAGGGATTTGACCTATAATTACAGAGATTACAAGATTTGAATCCTTTAGGTTGTGTTCATACGTTGAATTTTTAATGCATTTTTCACATCTGTTTAATGCATTTTAGCTGTTTTAAAGCCATTTTCCAAAAGTGTGGTAAAAATTACGTTTTTACCATAGTTTGCACAATTGTGGTGCAATCTCCATTTTTGCTATAAATTGGGAAAAAATTACAAACAAGAAAAAAAAAGCAGCAAGAAACGCAGCCTCAGGGGAGGTATATAACTGCTATATATCCCTGATCCCATAGAGATAGCAGATGGAGCTGGGATGGGTCTGGGAGCTAGTAGGAGGGGATCTGGTATTTGATGGTGTCATCCTGTAGTCCACAGGAAGTCAGAGTCTGACCTCCTGTTGGAACCTTTAGGCACTGGAAGATTTGGAGAGCCAGGAATGTGACCAAATGACAGTAATGAAACACATGGATGCAGCTGTGCCGGAATAAAACAAATGGCACTGTAGGACTAGTGACTTTGAGCAGGGGCGGACTGACCGGCCAGTCCAATCGGACATCGTCCGAAGGCCCGGCCAGGTTAAGGGCCTTCGCTGCCGCCGCTACTGAGGGTTCGGGACACTCGTCCCAGATCCCCAGCAGACAGCGCTGCCTTCTCCGGTATGCGCGATACAGGCACATACAGGAGAAGGCATCCCCTCTGTCTGAGCCGCATCTGCAGCTTACACAGAGGAGACGTGACCTCCGCCCCCACGCAGCAAAGGGGCCGATGATGTCACTGATCGGCGCCTGTACTGTGGAGGGGAGAAGGCGCGGGCCCCTGCTGCTGAGGAGATTGCTGCGTGGGACATCAGGTGAGCATAATTATTATTATTATTTTTTTAACTCTGCCTATACCTATGGAAAAGGGGTGGTTGGTGGGTAACTCTTCCTATACCTATGGGGAAAGGGTGGGGGTAACTCTGCCTATACCTATGGGGAAAGGGGGAGGAGAGGCAACTCTACCTACACTTATGGGGAAAGGGGGAGGGGAGGGAGAGGTAACTCTGCCTATACTTACGGGGAAAGGGGGGGTATCTGCCTATACCTATGGGGAAAGGGGGGGCTAACTCTGCCTATACCTATGGGGAAGAGGGGGGTTAACTCTGCCTATACCTATGGGTAATGGGGGGTTAACTCTGCCTATACCTATTGGGAAGGGGGTTAACTCTGTTCCTATACCTATTGGGAAGGGGGTTTAACTCTGCTCCCTCTGCTGCCTATACCTAAGGAGAAAGGGGGGGTTAACTCAGTTCCTATACCTATTGGGAAGGGGGGTTAACTCTGATGCCTATACCTATGGGGAAGGGGGTTTAAGTCTGCTGCCTATACCTATGGGAAAGGGTGGGGGCTAACTTTGCTGCCTATACCTTTAGGGAATGGGGGTTAACTCTGCTGCCTATACCTACAGGGAAGGGGGTTAACTCTGCTGCCTATACCTACAGGGAAGGGGGAGTTAACTCTGTTGCTTATACCTAAGGGGAAGGGGGGGGGCACCTAACTTTATACCTGGATGCCTAACTACTTACCTACATGCCAGGCTATCTAACTACCTACATACCCAGCTACTAGACATGTGCAATTTGTTTCGTAACGAATACTAAACTTAACAAATTTTCCCGTTTTCGGGTGTTTGTTACAATCCGAATGCACGAAAAAAAGAATTGAATATTTCCCAAAAATAATACGAATACGAATATACAGTTAACGAATGCATTCGTTAAGTAACGCATAACGAATAATGCATGTTAACGAATAACGAATGCATTCATTATCAGTAAACCGAATGTAAGGAAGGAATTAGATTTTTTTCATTGGGTTTACCTGAGGAAAACTTGCCTTCCTACACAGAGAAAACTGCAAAAATAGGTGAAAACAACAAGAATCCTAAGGTAACACCTGCTATTTATTACAAAAGAGGATCAGCAAGTGAAACTAATGTGCATTTCGTTTAGTAACGAATGCTAAATTTAACGAATTTTACAGATATAACGAAGATCCGAATTAACGAATGCATTCGATGTTATTAACGAATGCATCCGAAAACGGAAAAAAAATTTGTGGATGCATCCGAAAACTGAATATGACGAATGCACAGCATTCCGAATATTCACAGAACCGAAAAAAATTGCAAAACGAAAACGCACAAAAAACGAAAATAAAAAAGTTTTTGGTTCTGCACATGTCTACCAGCTACCTAACTATGTACATACCTGACCTTCATACATGGCTTCCTGATCTACCTAGCTACTTACCTGGCTGCCTACCTACCTGCCCTTTTACTGTGCTGGACACCAAGGATGGCATTATTATAGTTTGTGGGCCTATAGATGGAAAGATTGTGTAAAGGAGGGGAGGGCACTGGAAAAATGCAGAGTCTGGCATGTTTGTCCTGCAGATGTTAAGAGATCCACATGGCGGTCTTATCCGGACGGAGAAGAAAAGGAAAGAGGACGCTGCTGATCAGAAAAGACGTAATTGTGAGTCCCAAAATGTAACTGTAATCGCTTATATGGTATACACATCCTGTGTCCTGTGATATCTATCGCCATATGGTCCTGTATATAATCACTTATACAGATCCTGTATAGTATACTGGTCTGTGCATAGTGGTTTTATTCAGTATAGTATGGTGGTATTATCCAGTTATTGTGTGGTGGTATATATTTACTCCTTGTATACCAGTATTATTGGTCATGGAAATCTACCTACGTTAAAGTGTTTCTTACGTAGGATTGACAAGCTGCAGAGCCTAGCAGGGGCCCTTGCCTTTTTTTGGTCCGGGGGCCCCGGGTATTGTCAGTCCGCTCCTGACTGTGAGTGTGCATGATATGGGCAAAAAAACAACACCACCAGAGAGCGTCTGTAAGAAAAATGTGACAACAATTTGGCTCCAATGAAGGCATAAAAATGTCATACATGCTATGCTCCAATATTATTATTTTAGACACATACCTCTCATTATAGAAAAGGCTACAGGAGTGGTAACAATTACCAATGTTATTAATGATGTGCACCATTCTTTTGCCTCAAAAAATTGGAGCATAGTAAACCAACCAAGCGGTGGTCTAAGTAAAAGAACCAAATCTATGCACCAATTCTGTGTACCACTGTGATAAAGTTGGTGCATCTACTGCCTATGTTGTCCAGTTTTATACTGTGTAAATGTAAAAAATGTCCAATGTCAAAAAATACATTTAAAAATGGCAGCATCAAACAAGTAACACCTTTTATAGTCTTTTTAAAAGGCATATTTTTTGCCACTCGTGATTTTAATAGTATATTTACATTACAAATTATATGATTTAAAGAGAAAGAATAACATGACCTCTAATAAAAATAATAAAAAAAAGAACGACACAAAAAATGTAGGAGGAGATTGCACTTAAAGCCCCACCTATTTCCGGTTGCTGAATTTACACCTCTTGGTAAATCCATCAATAGAAATTTAACCCAGCTCTAAGCTGGCATAGTTTTCTGTGACTTTTGCTGTCACACATTGGGTCTAAAGTCGCATGTGAGGAGGAAAAGCCCCCAGAACACCCCCCTCCATGTGAAGCCCCTTTTCTGGCTCCTTCCCTCCCTCTTGGCACAAGTGGCATGTTTGTTTTTGCACACATTCTGTTATTTTTTAACAAATACACCACTGGCACAGCTTAGTAAATGTTCCCCACAATCATATGACATGTCCGTCTTTGGTGAAAATACCTTGGAGTAAGCTGCTCCAAATTTAAGAGACAAAGGGGGAGATGTATGAAAAACCTGTGCAGAGGAAAAGTTCCCCAGTTGTCCATAGCAACCAATCAGACAGCTTCTTTCATTTTTAAAAAGGCCTCTAAAAATGAAATAAGCGATCTGATTGGTGGCCAACTGGTTAACTTTTCCTCTACATGGGTTTTGATAAATCTCCCCCAAAGACCTCTTGGTAAATCTGAGGCACCTTTAACCTCTTAAGGACCAAGGGCGTACCTGTATGCCCTGCGCCGGCTCCCGTGACATAATGCAGGTCGGTCCTGGCGGCTAACGATAGCCGGGACCCGTGGCTAATACCGGACATCACCGATCGTGGTGATGCCCAGTATTAACCCTTTAGACGCGGTGATCAAAGTTGATCACTGCATCTAAAGTTAAAAAAAGCATTCCGGCCAGCTCAGTTGGGATGATCGGGACCACATCGGTGTCCCAATCAGCTGTTAGGACACGAGGAGGGTCTCTACCTGCCTCCTCCTTGTCCGATCGCCAATTCACTTCTCCGTGCCTGAGATCCAGGCAGGAGTAGTGGAGTGCCGATAACACTGATCAATGCAATGCTATGGCATACCATTGATCAGTGTCTGCAATTAGACTATTGCATTTTATAGTCCCCTATGAGGACTATAACAGTGCAAAAAAAGTGTAAAAAAAATAGTTAATAAATGTGATTTGACCCCTTCCCTAATAAAAGTTTGAATCACCCCCCTTTTCCCATAAAAAAATGTATGTAAATAAAAATAAATATAAATATATGTGGTATTGCCACTTGCGTAAATGTCTGAACTATCAAAATATATTGTTAATTAAACCGCATGGTCCTTGGTGTACACGTAGAAAAATTTCAAAGTCCAAAAGAGCGTATTTTTGGTCACTTTTTAATCCATAAAAAATTGAATAAAAAGCGATCAAAAAGTCCGATCAAAACAAAAATGGTAAAGCCCTCATACTGCCCTGTATGCGGAAAAATAAAAAAGTTATAGGGGTCAGAAGAGGAAATTTTTAAGCGTATTAATTTTTGTGCATGTAGTGATGATTTTTACCAGTAGTAAAACAAAAAAAAACTATATAAGTAGGGTACTGACCTACAGAATAAAGGTAAGGTGTCATTTTTTACCGAAAAATGCACTGCTCAGAAACGGAGGCCCCCAAAAGTTACAAAATAGCGTTTTTTTTTTCAATTTTGTCCCACAAATATTTTTTTTTTGTTTCATCATAGATTTTTGGGTAAAATGAGTGATGTCATTACTAAGTAGAATTGGTGGCGCAAAATTGAAAGCGTTATGATTTTTAAGAAGTTAGGAGGAAAAAACTAAAGTGCAAAAATGGAGTCCTTAAGGGGTTAAAGGGAATCTATCAGTTCTATTTGCCGCTAAGAGTTGCAGACACCATTGGATAGCTGTAGGGTACAAAAACCCTTTTCTGAAGCTGATGATGGTTGCCAAACTTTTTTTCTTTACTCAGCCAGGTGTCAAGGAGGTGGAACAGGGTTGCTCAAGTGCCAAGGGCAAGCAGATGTTAGGTCTCTGTATATCAATGAAAAAGGGGCAGGGAGTTGAGGGAAAGTGAGGAGGCGTGCCAAGCTGTGGCACATGAGCAGTTAGGCCCCACCTCCTTGACACTTGTCTGTGAAATAAAAAGGTAACTTTTACATTTGGCCACCACAATGATCTCCAGGAAAGGTACAGATTGATTTTATATCCTAATAGAGCTGGCAAATTCTCTGTCTGTGTGCCACAATATATGCCAGTTAGGAGATGAAGTTGATTGTAAATGTGTCGGGCGGTGGGAAGCCTTGCCCACTTTTCAGAAAAGTGGTGTAAACATTGCAGAAATGTCAAACAGTGCACATTTCTGTGCAAGACGAGCCTTTGTGCCTTCTTGTACAAGCTCTTTCGGGTGCTGTATGTCTGGGCCTTTATGTAACACCAAATCTATGGGCTGGAAACTTTCTCTTGCTAAAACAGACAATACTAATGCAAGAAATGTTTATTAAAGAGTGAGAAGAGATGGCGGATTACATGATGAGAAAATAATGATGTACTGACAATAGCAGCGCAGACAGGTTGCTCTTGCATCTTTCTGCAGAGCATCTCTTGTGTGTTGACTCTGTGTATCAGGTTTATACTCCTTCAAACACAACTGCGATCTGCTTTGGTGTTTGCAGAGCAATTCAAACTGTGAGTTTCTTGGTAACCGATATAATGTGCATACAACAAGGTACATATTTATTTACAGATGCTGATAGGTTTTATCAGCATTGTCTAAATGAACTCTGATGTTCTTCTCTGTATAGCTTCACTGGTCACTTCCTTTAATGATCATTAAAGGCTGTGTTCACACTATATGGCTAATTAGTGGTACTGCAGCTAATTACCAAATGCAAGCATGTAGGACTGTAAACATAGCACATTTTAGCAAGGTTAGAAGATTTAGAACCATAATAATCACGTTAAAAAGCGCAATTTATTTAGCAATTGTATCATTTGTGTCAATAACACATGCCGTAACATGTAAACACAGCCTTAGGCACACTTATTTGACAACACATTTTAGTGACATTTGCACAAATCTTATTCAGGAGGACTTACATGGAATACCATTTATGAGACTGGTGGCATCACAGCACTAAACCATATTGTCCAATGACATGGGGTCCAAACTGTGGAACTCTGACTGTTGCAAAACTACAACTGCCAGTGTTTGCTGTCCAGCTAGTTGTAGCTATTTAACCTCTGCAGGTTTGCAGTTTGGAGACCAATGCTATAGCGTAACACCAATGAGAACAGAGACAGAATTTAGACTACTGTGCAGAGGGTTTGGATGAACTTTCACAAAGGTCCCTATGCGACATGTAATTATTCTCTGTAAGGCTGGGTTCACATATGTCCGGTGTCCGGCAGTGTTTCCCTCCGGTGTGCAGCTTGCTGCGTTCCTCTGTCCATCATCCAGAAACAATGGATACCGGATGCTAAACAACTGATGACAACTGATGCACTATTGTCACCAATTGTGGCATCAGTTGCGTTGAGATTTAGGCTGAGTTCACCTATGCCGGACACCGGTGAATAAAAATCCTAGAACCACACGGGGGGGACCTAGTGAATGACCTGCAGAGAGCTGGGACCAAAGTAACAAAGGCTACCATCAGTAACACACTACGCTGCCAGGGACTCAAATCATGCAGTGCCAGACGTGTCCCCCTACTTATGCCAGTACATGTCCGGGCCCATCTGAAGTTTGCTAGAGAGCATTTGAATAATCCAGAGGAGTATTGGGAGAATGTCATATGGTCAGATGAAACCAAAGTAGAACTTTTTGGTAAAAACTCAACTCGTCGTGTTAGGAGGAAAAATAACTGTGAAGCATGGGGGTGGAAACATCATGCTTTGGGGCTGTTTTTCTGCTAAGGGACCAGGACGACTGATCCGTGTAAAGGAAAGAATGGTTTAAGTGAAAACCTTCTTCCATCAGCAAGGGCATTGTAGATAAAATGTGGCTGGGTCTTTCAGCATGACAATGATCCCAAACGCACAGCCCGGGCAACGAAGGAGTGGCTTTGTAAGGAGCATTTCAAGGTCCTGGAGTGGTCTAGCAAGTCTCCAGATCTCAACCCCATAGAAATCCTTTGGAGAGGGTTAAAAGTCCATGTTGCCCAGCGACAGCCCCAAAAGACCATTGCCTGTCTGCTTCAATGGGTGGCACGACCACTGGGTGGTGTTGGGGTGGAAGAGATCATTCTCCACAGGGCTGCAAGGAATTGTAGCTCAGGTGTGCTGCAAAGGGTGGGGTGACTGATGTGTGGGAGGGAGAAAAGTAAACTCACATTTACATACAAGGGATCCTGGGACTTGAAGTTGGAGGGACAGAACTCCAACAGGAAATAGCTATTTCACAAAAAGAAAGCAACAGCATGATAGTGGACTCACAACATAGCCATTTAGCCCCAAGAAAAGCGTGGATCCTTCCTAAGCATGTCCATTACTGTCTAGCAGGTAAGTACTAAAGTCACCTTATGGTGGATAACCCCTTTAAGATATCAGAGAAGGAAGGCCAATGACTGTTGTCAAGAAATTATTCCAAGCATCCTAAATCTTAGAAAACTTCTGAGGACAATTACGTTGCTAATGGGGAAACCAAATAAACAAGCCACTTACACATATTGATCCAAGGTAACTGATCTGCCATCCATCTCAAAACAAGGCTTTCATGCGAGAAAGAGTGTTCGCACAAGAAAATGCAAGTGTGATGTTGCCAAGGAGCCAAAGTAACAAACCTCAACACTTGATGGTACAGGAACACCGAGCTCGGAAGAAAGAATAACACATCACCCCAGAAATCACTTAGATGTGTGGATGTTAATCGTTGGGGACCTTTGGAGTAAAAAACACCAATTAATAGAAAATAGAAGATAAAATATTGCAGAACACTGAAGAACTGAGTGTGAGGGCCTCATTCTTCACTTGTAACTGCATAAAAAAGAGAAATGTGTTTTGGTCACACATATCGCTCATCTTCACAGTCACTTTCTCTGAGTGATGCCAAACAGATCTAGCTTATTTATATAGTGTAAAAATCTTGAAAGGTATCTATCAGTACTAACCTCTAAAAAGCCGAGTTGGCAAGAGGTATAAGCAGTACGCGTCAAATGGCTCTCAGAGTTCGGCATGACATGAAGGCCATCCAATAGTATAGTGGATAAAGTTGGCCTCACCGGGCAGCCTCTTTGGTCTTTGCAGTATGGAGAGTTTCAATTTAGGGCAGGAACTACCACAGATAAATGAAGATATAAAATTAAGGATTAAAAAAATAAAAAACAAAAATCATTTAAGGACAATAATGGTACTGTGTTGTAACTGATACAAGAATTTAGGTAACAAAATAATTTTAATTAATTTGATGCTGGCTGAGACCGACAAGTTAAATTTACAGCGAGTTTACTCCAAAAGATGGAATATATTAAAAGGGTACTCCTGTGGAAATCAACTGGTGCCAGAAAGTTAAACAGATTTGTAAATTACTTTTATGAAAAAATCTTAATCCTTCTAGTACTTATTAGCTGCTGAATACTACAGAGGAAATAGTTTTCTTTTTGCAACACAGAGCTCCCTGCTGACATCATGACCACAGTGCTCTCTGCTGACATCTCTGTCCATTTTAGGAACTGTCCAGAGCAGCATATGTTTGCTATGGGGATTTTCTCCTGCACTGGACAGTTCTTAAAATGGACAGAGATGTCAGCAGAGAGCACTGTGATCATGATGTCAGCAGAGAGCTCTGTGTTCCAAAAAGAAAACCATTTCCTCTGTAGTATTCATCAGCTAATAAGTACTGGAAGGATTAAGATTTTTTTCATAGAAGTAATTTACAAATCTGTTTAACTTTCTGGCACCAGTTGATTAAAAAAATAAAATAAAATAAAATAAAGTTTTCCATGGGAGTACCCCTTTAAGTTGGAAGTATCGTGACCGTTGTTTGTCTTTGATAGAAAGCATATAGTCACAACTTGTTTAATATCACAATGATTTAAACACTGGTGTGCAGTCCTTGGATGTGTGTGGGTGGCTGGTAACAGCTATTCCTGTAAAGACAGGTATCAGCCGTACTGTTACATAATAGATAAGGAGCCAAGCAAGGGCTTGGCCTTTATGCTCTTAATCCAGAACTTCCAGTAGGCACTTAGTGGCATCACTTGTATTAGTGACTGCTGCATGGAATGTAGTAGACCATAAAGATCAGATAATGTAACACTGCCTGTACACATACACACACACAGCCTCAGCGATTAGGGAAACAATAGCTGGACCTGATTGCTCCTGAGAATGTTACTGAATGATGGATGGGCTGTCTTTTTAAGACGTTACCTTGTGTTGCTATAAGCTCGCCATTTATTGATTCTTTAAACATCTCCAGTTCACTAACTCAGTGTCCCTCTGTAAATACAGTGGGCGTCTAAAATAGATAAAAAGCTGACGCTTATTAAAGATGCTAGAGTATAATTTTTTGTTATGATATGACCATCTGGTTTATATTAATGCAAGATATATAACAAATAAGAAACAGCATTTACATACACTATTGTATTGTCTGCATTGTTTGTGTAGCCTCATATACACAGCAGGGCCATGTGCACGGAACATGTTTTGCAGTGCACGGAGGCTGAGAAATTGCAAATGATGTTTAACCCCTTAAGGATCCAGCCCATTTTCACCTTAAGGACCCGAGCATTAAAGTGACCATTGTCACTTTAAGCATTAAATGGGCACTGTCATCAACTTTTTTTTGGACATGTTGTAGTACATATTTGTACTACAAAATATCTCTAATATATTTTCATTATTATTATTTTTTTTTATTAAAATGTTTTAAATTACATTTGAAAACCGGCCACTAGGGGTCTCCCTTCTAGTGGCCAGCTGCAGGCTGGCGTGACGTCACGCCTGAATTCGGACCGATGCAGGCGGGCAATCGGTCCAAATTCATTCAGCCTGCGCTCGCTCCCTGCCTGTCAATCAGACAGGCGGGAGGGAGCGCATTGGCTCCCTGGGCTCACACGCCACTCCTCCTGCACATGTTGCCGCTGCTGCTGCCCCTGCATGACGCTGCTGGACTCTGCAGTATGTATGTTTAGGGGAGAGCGGGGATCGTGGTTTTAAAAGGGGGTTGGGGGAGAGCGGGGTTCGGGGTTTTAACACGGGGGGGGGGGGGGTATGGGGTAGTGCAGTCCTAACTTATTGACCAATTGTTTTCAACACAGGGTGCCTCCAGCTGTTTCACAACTACAACTCCCAGCATGCCCTGACAGCCAATAGATGTTAGGGCAAGCTGGAAGTTGTAGTGGTGAAACAGCTGGAGGCACCCTGTGTAGATGAACTAAGGGCGGAAGTCCCCCCCAGCAGGCATCAGTGACGTTGCGCCTGCTGAGGAAGTCTGCCTGGTAGTGAGCACACTACCAGGCAGACAAAAGGGCATTTTTTATATAGTAAAAAAAAGATTAAAAGCAGGGAGGGGGTTAGGGAGAGATGGGCAATAGGCAGGGACAGAAAAAAAAAAGATGGTGGGAGCGACCCTTTAATAACTTTGGGATGCTTTTACTTATGAATTTGATTCTGAGATTATTTTTTTTGTGACATATTCTACTTTAACATAGTGGTACATTTTTGTCAATACTTGCATCATTTCTTGGTGAAAAATTCAAAAATTTCATGGAAAATTAGAAAATTTAGCATTTTTCTAACTTTGAAGCTCTTTGCTTGTAAGGAAAATAGATATTCCAAATACATTTTATATTGATTCACATATACAATATGTCTACATTATATTGGCATCATAAAGTTGACATGTTTTTACTTTTGGAAGACATCAGAGGGCTTCAAAGTTCAGCAGCAATTTTCATGAAATTCTCAAAATCAGAATTTTTCAGGGACCAGTTCAGTTTTGAAGTGCATTTGAAGGGCCTTCATATTAGAAATACCCCATAAATGACCCCATTATAAAAACTGCAACCCTCAAAGTATTCAAAATGACATTCAGAAAGTTTGTTAATCCTTTAGGTGTTTCACAGGAATAGCAGCAAAGTGAAGGAGAAAATTTTAAATCTTCATTTTTTAAACTCTATGTTCTTGTAGACCCAGTATTTGAATTTTTACAAGGGGTAATAGGAGAAAAAGCCCCCCCCCCAAATTTGTAACCCAATTTCTCACGAGTAAGGAAGTACCTCATATGTGGATGTAAAGTGCTCTGTGTGTGCACTAGGGGGCTCAGAAGGGAAGGAGCGACAATGGGATTTTGGAGAGTGAGTTTTGCTGAAATGGTTTTTGAGGGGCATGTCATATTTAGGAAGCCCCTATGGTGCCATAACAGCAAAAAAAAAAAAAAACACACACAAAAAAAAGAAAGCACATGGCATAATATTTAGGAAACTACACCCCTCAAGTGAGCCATAACACCCTACAGGTGTCTGATGACTTTTCATTAAAGTCGGATATGTAAATGAAAAAAATAAATTTTTCACTAAAGTTTTTCCCCCAAATTTATCATTTTTACAAAGGGGAAATGTGAGAAAATGCCCCCCAAAATTTGTAACCCCGTTTCTTCGGAGTATGGAAATACCCCATGTTAAAATTCTCTGCAGGCGAACTACAATGCTCAGAAGAGAAGGAGTCACATTTGGCTTTTGGAAAGCAAATTTTGTTGAAATGGTTTTTGCATTTAGCAAGCCCCTATGGTGCCAGAACAGTGAAAAAAAACACATGGCATATTTTGGAAACTACACCCCTCAAGGAACATAACAAGGGGTATAGGGAGCCTTAACACCCCTACTTTTTGTTAAAGTCAGATGTGTAAATGAAAAAAAAATTTTTTTTCACTAAAATGCTTGTTTTTCCCCCAATTTTACATTTTTACAAGGGGTAATGGGACAAAAAGCCTCAACATTTGTAACTCCATTGCTTCTGAGTATGGAGATACACCATGTGGGGACATCAAGTGCTCTGCTGGTGCACTACAATGCTCAGAAGGGAAGGAGCCCCATTGAGCTTTTGGAGAGAGAATTTGGTTGGAATAGAATTCGAGTGCCTTGTGCGTTTACAAAGCCCCCGTGATGCCAAAACAGTGGACCCCCCCACATATGACCCCATTTTGGAAACTACACCCCTCACAGAATTTAATAAGGGGTACAGTGAGCATTTACACCCCACTCGCGTTTGACAGATCTTTGGAACAGTGGGCTGTGCAAATGAAAAATTAAATTTTTCCTTTTCACGGACCACCGTTCCAAAAACCTCAATGCTCACTGTACTCCTTATTACATTACGTGAGGGGTGTAGTGTACAAAATGGGGTCACATGTGGGGGGGGGGGTCCATTGTTCGGGCACTATGGGGGCTTTGTAAATACACGTGGCCTTCAATTCCGTACATATTTTCTCTCCAAAAGTCTATTGGCGCTCCTTCTCTTCTGAGCACTGTAGTTTGCCCGCAGAGCACTTTACATCCACATATGGGGTATGTTCTTACAAAATTTGGGGGGGATTTTATTCTATTTTCCCTTGTGAAAAGGAAAAATTTAGGGTAACACCAGCATTTTATTTAAAAATGTTTTTTTTTCATTTTCCCATCCAATTTAATGAAAGTTTGTCAAACACTTGTGGGGTGTTAAGGCTCACTATACCCCTTGTGCAGTTTCCAAAATGGGGTCACATGTGGGTATTTATTATTTGCATTTATGTCAGAACCACTGTAAAATCAGCCACTCCAGTCCAAATCACCAATTTAGGTCTCAAATGTACATAATGCGCTCTCACTCCTGAGCCTTGTTGTGCGTCCGCAGAGTATTTTACGCCCACATATGGGGTATTTCCTTACTCAGGAGAAATTGTGTTACAAATTTTGGGGTCTTTTTTCTCCTTTTACCTCTTGTGAAAATATAAAGTATGGAACAACACCAGCATGTTAGTGTAAAAATGTTTATTTTTTTACACTAACAGGCTGGTGTGGACCCCAACTTTTCCTTTTCATAAGGTGTAAATGGAGAAAAAGCCCCCCAAAATTTGTAGCGCAATTGCTCCCGAGTATGGAAATACTTCATATGTGGCACTAAACTGTTTCCTTGTAATACAACAGGGCTCCGAAGTGAGAGAGCGCAATGCGCATTTGAGGACTAAATTAGGGATTGCATAGGGGTGGACATAGGGGTATTCTACGCCAGTGATTAACAAACAGGGTTCCTCCAGCTGTTGCTAAACACCCAGCATGCCTGGACAGTCAGTGGCTGTCTGGAAATGCTGGGAGTTGCTGTTTTGCAACAGCTGGAGGCTCTGTTTTGGAAACATGGCCGTACAATACGTTTTTCATTTTTATTGGGGCAGACAGTGTAAGGGGGTGTATATGTAGTGTTTTACCCTTTATTATGTGTTAGTGTAGTGTAGTGTTTTTAGGGTATATTCGCACTGGTGGCGATTTACGGTGGGTTTCCCGTTAGGCGCTTGCGCTGCGGCGGAAATTTTGCCACAGCTCAAACTCAAAGAAGGAAACTCACTGTAAACAAATTCACATGGAAGGTTTTGGGGGGGGGGGGGGGCAAACCTCCAACTGTTGCAAAACTACAACTCCCAGCATGCACTGACAGACCGTGCATGCTGGGAGTTGTACTTTTGCAACAGCTGGAGGCACACTGTCTGGAAAACCTTCAGTTAGGTTCTGTTATCTAACTCAGTATTTTCCAACCAGTGTGCCTCCAGCTGTTGCAAAACTACAACTTCCAGCATGTACTGATTGCCGAAGGGCAGCTGGGAGATGTAGTTATACAACAGCTGGAGGTACACAATTAGTACAAGGAGTTGTAGTTTTGCAAGATTTAGAGGGTCACGGTTTAGAAACCACTGCACAGTGATCTCCAAATGGTAGCCCTCCAAATATTGCAAAACTACAAATGCCAGCATGCCCAAACAGCAAACACCTGTCTGGGCATGCTGGGAGTTGTAGTTTTTCAACATCTGGAGGGTTACAGTTTAGACACCACTGTAAAGTGCTCTCCAAACTGTAGCCCTCCAGATGTTGCTAGGCAACAACTCACGGCCTTCCGTAGTCTGCACCAAGGAGGAGCCGCACCTCATCGCCGCCTGCCACCGGTAAGTGACAGCCGGTCACAGCACAGTTCCCCAGTTCTGCCCGGACTACCATGAACCGAACTTTAACTCCCCTGATCTGCTATTGGTCGGTCGCTTCTGACCGACAAAAAGCAGGGATAGGAGGGGTGGCACCCCTGCCACCTCACTCCTATCCCTTCGGGGGGGTTTGTCTTGGACAGCCCTGAACCCCCTTATCTTCCGGGTCACCGGAGACCCGTATCTGAATTGACCAGCGATTTGCATCAATAGCCGACATGGGGGGGGTCTCGAATTCCCATGGGTGTACTCGAATTCCCATGGGCGTACAGATACGTTCGTGGGAGCCAGGGCGTACCTGTACACCCTGGGTCCCAAAGTGGTTAATGTGAATAAATGTAATGTTATGCACTTGGGCTGGGCCAACCAAATGCCGGGGCCTGAAAACGTCACACTTAGTGGGTTACCGGAGGCACCGGGGGAGCGAAGGAAGGTATGAATCTATATTTTTTTTTTTTACTGCCGGCTGGGCAGTATGGAGGACAATTTTTCTATTCTGGAGTTCTCCTTTAAGGGGCTAATTTAGTCAGTCTACATAATGTATTATATAATCTAGTCAAAATGCTAGTTAGGACTGTATCTAACATGTACATTACCAGTCTATAATCTCAAATGCTTCTATGTCTAATATTTTGTTCCTGTCCCCGTGTACAGGGTGCTCTCCTGGCCAGAGGGTTCCCATGCAACTTAAGTAAAGCATGTAGAGAGACAGAAATGCTGTATATAAAGGTAACAGTGGTGTGTTGTATGAAAACATGTATAGAGTTCTGGGGAGAAATGGTTAGTACCAAAGGGCCCCAGTAGCTAAGGCATCAGGTAGAGAGCCACAGGCAGCCTGATCTGACTCAAGTATATGAAAGGTGTTGTAAATACAGTTACAAGGTTTATAAATTCCCACATGATTATAAATGTATAGACATTTTCACAAAAATGCTACATGAACTCGCCTTAGTTCTTCTTATTGAGACCTGTGAAGGACATTCGATAATAATGCCCCAGGAACTGTCAGTCTAGGCCCCAGTGGCCACTTTTCGTCATCTGCCCTCCAGGACTGGGTGCCGAGGACAGCTGTGCTTAAGAGGGGGAGTTTATGGTGGCGTTGCAGTCATTATTGACTGGCGTGCAGTCATTATTGCCTCCGTGCCTAGCCCAGGATCCAGTGGTATACCTTCGGGTGGTATTGAGGATAAACCACACCCTGGGGTCACGAATACAAGGAGTTAATGCCCCTCTGCCCCTAGGGTAATTCCATCTGTCCTGCATCTCAAACCCCATACCACAATGACAAAAGGCCATCTTCTGTGTCTAAAGTAAAAAAAACGCCAAGAAAAATGATATGTGGGTTTTAACTTTGGCGTTTTTGCAGGCATTTTTGATTCTTTTTTGGACTTTAGCGATCAAAAAAAGTGATGGAGATACCTTTTTTTTTATAAAATTTCAGAGGGTACCATTAAAAAAAAAAAAAAAAAAGATACAGTAGTGAAGGAAAAATTGTATCTAACGAAATGTATCTTTTTTATAACAACATTTTTATTAATTTTTAAAACAGGGATTTATGTGTGGGCGGGCGGGGATCTAAAAATGTAGCCGACAATAATAAAAATGTAGTGTGTGTATGCTTTTCACTTTATTTCTTTATTATTTACGTTTTTTTAGGTAGTACTACTACTCCCAGCATGAAACACACTGTTCCATGATGGGAGTAGTAGTACCTGTACTAATTGACAGATTGCCCATTGCAATCCTCCTGTATAATGTATAGATGCGGTCAGCCGCTCTTCTATGGTCCCCTGCACTGACGTATATATACACCTATTCATATTTCCCGCAGAGAGCTGTAATGTACTACTACTCCTAACATGGAACACACTTTGTTCCATGCTGGGAGCTGTAGTACCTTCATTAATAGACAGATCGCAACAGGTGTCAGAAATTACACTCACTGCGATCTGTCTATTAATGCTGGTACTACAGCTCCCAGCATGGAGCAGAGTGTGCTCCATGTTGGGAGTAGTAGTACCTGCAGGTAAGAACAGATCACAGCGGGTATCACTACTGACCCCAGATTCGATCGTCCTGTCTATTGCAGAGATGCAGAGCGGCTTTCTCCTGCACTCCACATCTCTGCACTATACTCCGGCCGGCCACTCACTCATTCATGTTTCCCTCTGAGAGCGGTGATTGGCTGCAACCATCCGGCCAATCCCCACTCTGGGCAGAAAATGGGGCACATCACTGGCCGGAGTATAGTGCAGAGATGCGAGCGCTGTATAGAGCCCCTCTGCATTTCTGCTATATCATGGAGGATCGCATCGGGTGTCACGACTAACACCCAGGGCGATATGTCTATTAGTACAGGTACTACTTCTCCCATCATGGAACACAGTCTGCTCCATGCTGGGAGCTGTAGTACCTGCATTAATAGACAGATCGCAGCGAGTGCAATTTCTGACACCTGTTGCGATCTGTTTATTATTGCAGGTACTACAGCTCCCAGCATGGAGCAAAGTGTGCTCCCAGCATGGAGCTAATTTTTCCATCACTACTGCATCTTTTATTTTTTGGTACCCAACAAATTTTGGGTACCAACAAAAAACTGCCAAGGTGCAATTTCCACACAAATGAAAAAATACCAGAAAAACGCTAGACGCAGGAAATTGCAATGGCGTTTTTTCATGCGTTTTATTCAACCCAGAAAACGCAGGACAAAAAAGCAAGTAGAAACTTAGCCTAAGAGAAAATCTATCAAGCTTTTATGTCACTTTTATGGGGTATAAAAGATGCAGATTTTTACACTGCCTCACTTAAAAAAAACTGTGCAAAGGCTTAGCGCAAAGAGAAAAAAACCTTAGATGAAAAGGCAAAACTCAGTGCAGCAGTAAGGGGTTAAAGATAATTGCTCCTTGGTAGTGGTAGTGAATAGGATTGTTACTTTATGGCTCTCCCACCACATATTGGAGTATATAGCATGCAAAGCATGCACAGGCAGGAATTGATCCACCGATTTGTGTGTGCAAACACCATTTAAATGGAGCATAAACGATTATGCACCCTATATAAGAGTAGCTACTTGGCTACAATGCAGAAAGGGTTTCTTTTTTACAAAGAGATTTTCCAGATCGTATATGTTGAATATTTTTCGTATGCTAGAAGAGTTGCAACATTTTGTTCAAGCCGCTGGTAACTTAAGAATACCTACATTTTAGTTTGAGAACAATGAATTCAATGCATGTCATCCAATCTTTGTCACACTAAATTTGACATCTTTTATGTTCCAAAGACTTTTGTGGTTTTTAACACAAGTCCATAACAAAAGGTTCGCCTTTTTTGGTTTACTTTTTTTTTTTTCTGACATTGCTATTTTGAAGTATTACAATAAATCTATTTTATATTAGCAGTTATCATCTTAAACTGTTTGTATAGTAACTTGCAGATGCATAAAAATATAGTAAACTGTGATATTTAGATGAAATGAATATATATGGATTAAGACTAGCTTCAGTTTTTGAAATGCACCTTCTACTTGATCATAATATATTTATATCAATTAGTAAGGTCTGTAAAGGGAGCTGATATGGTAGTGAAATTTGGTATGAACCAGCGAAGTATCCCACAGTTCCCAAAACAGCTCTCATTTGCTTGCTTAAAGGGGTACTCCAGTGGTCAACGTGTTATTCCGTTTTTGACTTACCCTATTTGTTTTGTTTCATTTCTATTCTTGTTGTTTAGCCTACTCTATTTCCATTCTTTGTTGTCTTTTTATCCCCTACTTTGTTTTCCTATCTTTGCTTCTATTTCCTGTTTCTTGTTGTGCTGAAAACTACAAATCCCAGCATGCTACAAGCCTTGCTGGTTTGGGGCGGCTCCTTTTTTTTTTTTGTTCCGCCCTTTACCCACCCTACTATTTTCCCAGGTCGGCCCCCTTATACACAGCACATTAATATAAGCAGCCCTGGGTGGGATACACTGGCATACATACACAAAAGGGACTACAACTCCCAGCATGTGTCATTCAGGAGTCTTCAGTCTGTGGTATAACACCAGCATGCTGCCTCTGTAGTCTCCTGGGGGTTGTAGTTCACCACACCTCTATAGGGCATACACCTGTGTTTCCCAACCAGGGTGCATCCAGGTGTTGCAAAACTACTACTACCAGCATGCCAACAGCTGTCCGGGCATGCTGGGAGTTGTAGTTTTGATGCAGCTGAAGACCCTGGTTGAGAAACAATGCACTTTGTTTGCAATATACTGAATTGGCTAGAACAGTGTTTCCCAACCAGTGTGCCTCCAGCTGTGGCAAAAGGCTGTCAGGGCATGCTGGGAGTTGTAGTTTTACAACAGCTGGAGGCACACAAGTTTTGAAACACTGGTGTAACATGATGTGTCAGCTGAATAGGCTAGGACAGTGTTTCCCAACCAGTGTGCCTCCAGCTGTTGCAAAACTACAACTCCCAGGATGCCCAAAGGCTATCAGGGCATGCTGGGAGTTGTAGTTATACATCCGCAGTCTGTGCACTTTGTTATCCTCTCCTTCAGAGAACATTCTTATCTTCTCTGTCTTCTTTCAGTGCAGACCTGCGTCCTCAGAAGACAGAGCAGGGGGAGGGGAGATGAGGAGCTGTGGCTGCTCTGGCTTCTTTCTCTCATGCAGACCTGCGTCCTCCGGGAGGGGGAGATGAGGGGGTGTGGCTTATTTCTCTCATGCAGACCTCTGTCCTCTGGGAGGGGGAGATGAGGGGGCATGGCTTCTTTCTCTCATGCAGACCTGCGTCCTCCGGGGGGGGGGGGGGGGGGGGGGGGGCGTGGCTTCTTTCTCTCATGCAGACCTGAATCCTCCGGGCTCTGAAAGAACAGAGAAAAAAAAAGCTCTGACGCATTGTCCACAGTCTAATCCTAACATGGCCGATGCTGTGGATGACAGTAAGAGATCCAACACAGAACTACAGAACTTCCTGGCCCACGAACAGGTAAGAAAAAAAGACACATGCTACACAAACATATAATACATGTCAATTGCAAAAAACATGAACATTAAAAGAAGATGCAATATAGCCAAAAAACTTAGCCACCGGAGTACCCCTTTAAAGCATTACTGTCATTAGTAAAAACATTTAAAAAATGCTTAAGTTAGTGGCGTAATGTGCCCTTATGTATGCATAATAATATGCATGTGTTAATATTCAATATACCTTTTGATCTATATATTACTGTGCTCACTCTTTTGCACTTCACCTAAAGGAAGGGGGCATTTTTTTCAGGAGCTCCTTTCCTCCCCTTCCTCTTCCCTGTCATGAGGTCTGCACAGATTTTTACATTTCCAAAGCTTTGTACTTTTTTTTTACTCAAATGCAGGTATGTAAATCTAATATGTTACAAGTACACAAGAAAAACCTTCATTTTATGCCAAACAGTAAAATTTATTACTCATGCAAAGCTTTGTGTCCAATGTGCATGCCTTATTTTGCTTTTTTATAACCCTAAAGCAGCCATGTGGAACCTATATGGTGCAAATACACAAGAAATAAGTTCATAAAATGACCATAGAGAAATAATTTAGCATATAAATAATAATTTTGCACCTTGTATTGCTTGTCAGTGTGCGGGGAAATTTGATCTGGGGTGACTTCCTCGGGCCGTAGCCATTTTTTTTAACAAGATGGATAAGGTCATGCATGGGTGGCAAATAGTGTTGCTCGCGAATATTCGCAATGAGAATTTTATTCGCGAATATAGCACTATATATTCGTAATTACGAATATTTTTAAATTTTTTTTTTCACAGTACACATCACAGTGATCATCCCTCTCTGCTTCCAGCTTGTGTGGTGTAAGAAGGCTCTAATACTACTGTGTGAGACTGGCGTGGGAATTTTCGTATGTGGGAAAATTAGCATATGCAAATTTTCGCATATGCGAATTTTCGCACATGCTAAATTTTGTATATGCTCATTTTTGCATACGTCACATATGCGAAAATAAACTGCGAATATTACGAATATACGAATCTAGTGAGTATATGACGAATATTCGTCCATATATTCGCAAAATATCGCGAATTCGAATATTCGCCTATTCGACTATGCCGCTCAACACTAGTGGCAAACTCTCTGTAAAAGTCCAGGTGTGCATTCGGCCTGCATGCACATGAAGGGTATCGCTCTAGTCTGGCAAGGAGCTCACTGCTGAGCATGGTGCAGTCTCTGGCATCTTGCTCACTTAGGTTCTAGTATGCCTTTTGTGACTCTCCAGTCAAGAGTGGTGCCGCTATATCTGTCCACTGGTTAGCTGGTAACTTCTCATGTTACCCAACTATCTCCAATACCATGAAATAGGCCTCCATTTCATTTGTGGGTGTCAACTTCTGTAGTCAAGATTGCACAGTGGCACTTATGGGTGGTGGGGCACTTATGTCCTATGTATGCCTTTTTAAAGGAGTACCTCTCATGATCTTGTAAAATTTTATAATCCTCCCAGTTTACTGCCCCATCATGGTAAACCACCCCCTGCCTGTATTTTTATTATTTTTATTAGGTTTTCTACGTTGATATTGCTCTGTATGTTCTGCTCAGTCAGATTCACAGACTGGGATGGGGTGTTACCCAGCAGGCGTGATATCATCTGAAGCCATACAGGGGAGAACTTCTTCCCTCACTCTGCTACACACAGCCCAGAGCAGTTCAGTGTGTGAGATGAGCTATGAAAGGCACCCCCCCCCCCCAGCTCTCCAGACTGCATTTCCGGATTTTGGACTTCTTCCAGGCCAGCAGGAGTCCAAAGTCTGTACAAGAGATAGGGGAAAATGTACTCTCGACAGGTAGGGAGACACCAAGTGGCAGCTTTTTTTTTAAACACAAATAGTGTGCCCATTGAAGGACCAAGGACGTACCCAGGGGCGTACCTAGAGCATTTGGCACCCGGGACGGACCCTTTGTTTGGCAACCCCCCCCCCCCCCACACACACACACACGCACCCCCCCTTAATTACACCCCCTCCCTCCCCTCCCCCCAGGAGTGGACTGACAACACCCCAGACAAAAAAAAAAGGCAAGGGCCCCTGCTAGGCTGTGCAGCTCGTCAATTTTCTGCCACGCTTCTATTCCACCCAAATCCCACACACAATAAACTAAAATGTATATATATAAGAAACACTTTCTATGTTTCTATATATATAAGAAACAATTTCTATGACCAATAACACTGGTATACAAGGAGTAAATATATACCACCACACAATAACTGCATAATACCGCCATACTGTATAAAACCACCATACACAGACCAGTATACTATAAAGAATCTGTATACAATATAAGTGATTATATACAGGACCATATGGCTGTAGATAACAGCTATACACAGGATGTATATACCATATAAGTGATTACAGTTACACTTTGGGACTCACAATTACGTCTTTTCTGATCAGCGGCGTCCTCTTTCCTTTTCTTCTCCGTCCGGATAAGACCGCCATGTGGATCTCTTAACATCTGCAGGACAAACATGTCAGACTCTGCATTTTTTCAGTGCCCTCCCCCTCCTCTACACAATCTTCCCATCTATAGGCCCACAAACTGTAATAATGCCCTCCTTGGTGTCCTGCACAGTAAAAGGGCAGGTAGGTAGGTAGCCAGGTAACCCCCTCTTTCCCATAGGTATATGCAGAGTTACACCCCCCTCTTTCCCATAGGTATATGCAGAGTTACACCCCCCCTCTTTCCCATATGTATATGCAGAGCTACGCTACACCCCCCTCTTTCCCATAGGTATATGCAGAGTTACACCCCCCCTCTTTCCCATAGGTATATGCAGAGCTAAACCCCCCCACCCCCCCTCTTCCCCCATAGGTATATGCAGAGCTACACTCCCCCTCTTTCCCATAGGTATATGCAGAGTTACACCCCCCCCCTCTTTCCCATAGGTATATCTAGGGCTGGGCGGTATACCGGTTCATACCGAATACCAAATTTTTTGGGCTGCATGATATGAATTTTCCCCCATACCGCAATACCGGTTGGGCCCCTCCCCCTCGGGAATGTATTATCAGCCTAGCACGGCGCTGTCTACACATCGGGG
The DNA here is from genome assembly GCF_029499605.1 of Hyla sarda. Taxonomy (NCBI): domain Eukaryota; kingdom Metazoa; phylum Chordata; class Amphibia; order Anura; family Hylidae; genus Hyla; species Hyla sarda. Next base: position 293,855,571 of record NC_079192.1, read on the forward strand.
AACTAATCCTATGTTACCCGCCAGCACGGTTCTGCTCCCCCCAATTAATGATCAGCCCAGCTGGGTACTACTCACATATGTCAAGCACTGCCCTCCTCCTCTTTGTTGGGGGCCGCCGGGCGCTGGAACTCTATACTGTACGCCAGTGGTCTCCAACCTGCAGACCTCCAGATGTTGCAAAACTACAACTCCCAGCATGCCCGGACAGCCGGCGATGGAACTCTCTGTACGCCAGTGGTCTCCAACCTGCGGACCTCCAGTTGTTGCAAAACTACAACTCCCAGCATGCCCGGACAGCCAACGGCTGTCCGGGAATGCTGGGAGTTGTAGTTTTGCAACAGCTGGAGGTCCGCAGGTTTGAGACCACTTCTGTACGCTGTATACCTATGCCCGGGCAGCAAAACATACAGAAAATTAACTTAACTCACCCACGTCGGCAGCACGCTGGGGACGGGAACGCCGGACAGCCGTCAGCCTATCACCGGCCAGAGCGATGCCCCGCCTTGGCTAGTGATAGGCTGAGCCCACTCTGTCATGTATGAAGCCAGCTTCTTACATGACAGTGGGCTCAGCATATCACTGGCAGGGGCGGGGCATCGTTCTGGCCGGTGATAGGCTGACGGCTGTCCGGCATTCCCATCCCCAGCGTGCGGCCGATGTGGGTGAGTTAAAAGTTTATTTTCTGTATCTTTTGCATCCCGGGCATAGGTATACAGCGTACAGCAGTGGCCTCAAACCTGCGGACCTCCAGCTGTTGCAAAACTACAACTCCCAGCATGCTGGAAGTTGTAGTTTTGCAACAACTGGAGGTCCGCAGGTTGGAGACCACTGGCGTACAGTGAGTTCCATCGCCGGCGGCCCCCAACAAAGAGGAGGAGGGCAGTGCTTGACATATGTGAGTAGTATCCCGCTGGGCTGATCATTAATTGGGGGAATCCTAACAGTGCTGGCGGGTCACATGATTTTGGGGGGGGGGAAGCCGAACACCGCACGCGGGTCACATGATAGGGGCGGGGGGGGGGGGGCAGAACAGCGCTGGCGGGTCACAAGATTTTTTTTTTTTTTTGGGGGGGGAATACCGTTATATACCGTGGAACCGCCGTAAGTTAAAAAAATACAGTGATACACATATATGGTCATACCGCCCAGCCCTAGGTATATGCAGAGCATCCCCCCTCTCCCCCCTTCCCTGTAGATATATGCAGAGCACCCCCCCTTCCCAATAGGTAAATGCAGAGCACCCCCCCTCTCCCCTTTAGGTAAATGCAGAGCACCCCCCCTCTCCCCCTCCCTTCCCTATAGGTAAATGCAGAGCATCCCCCCTCCCCCCTTCCCTATAGGTAAATGCAGAGCACCCTCCCTACCCCCCTTCCCTATAGGTATATGCAGAGCACCCCCCCTCTCCCCCCCTTCCCTATAGGTATATGCAGAGCACCCCCCCTCCCCCCCTTCCCTATAGGTAAATGCAGAGCACCCCCCCTCTCCCCTATAGGTAAATGCAGAGCACCCCCCTCTCCCCCCTTCCCTATAGGTAAATGCAGAGCACCCCTCCTCCCCCCTTCCCTATAGGTAAATGCAGAGCACCCCCCCTCTCCCCCCTTCCCTATAGGTAAAGGCAGAGCTCTCCCCCCTTCCCTATAGGTAAATGCAGAGCACCCCTCATCTCCCCCCCTTCCCTATAGGTAAATGCAGAGCACCCCTCCTCCCCCCTTCCCTATAGGTAAATGCAGAGCACCCCCCTGTCCCCCTTCCCTATAGGTAAATGCAGAGCACCCCCCTCCCCCTTTCCCTATAGGTAAATGCAGAGCACCCCCCCTCTCCCCCTTCACTATAGGTAAATGAAGACCACCCCCCTTCCCTATAGGTAAATGCAGAGCATCCCCCTCTTCCCCCCTTCCCTATAGGTAAATGCAGAGCACCCCCCCTCCCTCTCCCCCCCCCCTTCCCTGTAGGTATATGCAGAGGGAAAAAAAAAGGATGCTCACCTGATATCCCACGCAGCGATCTCTTCAGCTGCAGGGCCCGCGTCTTCTCCCCTCCACAGTACAGGCGCCGGATGAGTGACGTCACCGGCACCTGTACTGCGTGCTGCGTGGGGGCGGAGGTCACGTCTCCTCTGTGTAGCTGCAGATGCGGCTCACACAGAGGGGAAGCCTTCTCCTGTATGTGCGTGTATCGCGCATACAGGAGAATGTAGCGCTTACTGCTGGGGATCTGGGACGAGTGTCCCGGACCTCAGCAGCGGTGGCGGGTCAGTCCACCCCTGGCACCCCCCTTGAGAGTGGCACTCGGGGCGGGCACAGGAGCTGCATTCGCTTTAGATCAGTGAATGTTAGCTCCTATCAGTAGCCAGACACTTACGGCTAATGACAGGCAGCGGCGATCCATGAGAACAAGAGGAACAAGCAATTGAAATCCAACATGTCTGGCATTAACTCTTTAGACATGGCAATCAAAGTTGATCAAACAAGAAATTTGGCTGCCAAATTGCAAGCTAAGTATCTTACTATTTCATTACTGCACCATAGCTGAATAGCTTCTCATGTTGTATCTATATACTCATGTTTTATCTATATCTTTGTGCTAGCAGTGTGCTGCTGTATTCTCCTGTTGCAAAGTTGATCGGCGCGTCTAAAGTGAAAGTGAAAGCTTCCTGGCAGCTCAGTTGGGTTGATCGGGACGATAGTGGTGAAAATGTGATGTCCCGATAAGCTAGGATGCATCAGGATGGTGCTTTACCATCCTCCTGCACGTCCGATCAGCTATGAATTGCTCCAAGCCTGAAATCCAGGCTTGAGCAATCGACCGCCGATCACACTTATCAATGCAATGCAGTGCAATGGCATCGATCAGTGTATTGAATCAATGTACTGCATGTTATAGTCCCCTATGGGGGCTATAACCTTGCAAAAAAAAAAAAGTGAAAAAAAAAAAGTTAAGAAAGATGATTTAACCCCTTCCCTAATAAAAGTCTGAATCACCCCCCTATTCCCATTTAAAAAAAAACTGTGTAAAAAAAACAAAACATATGTGGTATCACCGCGTGCGTAAATGTCTGAACTAAAATATATTGTCAATTAAACAGCACGGTCAATGGCGTAGGCGCAAAAAAATTCCAAAGTCCAAAATAGCGTATCCCATATGATGGCTTATTTTTTGCACCACCAATTCTACTTTGCAGTGACATTAGTAATTTTACCCAAAAATCCACGACGAAACGGAAGACAAATTCATTGTGCGACAAAATTGAAGAAAAAATTTCATTTTGTAACTTTTGGGGGGTTTCGTTACTACGCAGTGCATTATTCGGTAAAAATAACACCTTACCTTTATTCTGTAGGTGTTACGCCTAGCGCTCCGGGTCCCCGCTCCTCCCCGGAGCGCTCACGGCGTCTTTCTCCCTGCAGCGCCCCGGTCAGTCCCGCTGACCGGGAGCGCTGCACTGTCTTGGCCGTTGGGGATGCGATTCGCACAGCGGGACGCGCCCGCTCGCGAGTCGCATCCCAGGTCACTTACCCGTCCCGGTCCCCTGCTGTCATGTGCTGGCGCGCGCGGCTCCGCTCTCTAGGGCGCACGCGCGCCAGCTCTCTGAGACTTAAAGGGCCAGTGCACCAATGATTGGTGCCTGGCCCAATTAGCTTAATTGGCTCCCACCTGCTCCCTGCCTTTATCTGACCTCCTCCCATGCACTCCCTTGCCGGATCTTGTTGCCTTGTGCCAGTGAAAGCGTTTAGTGTGTCCAAAGCCTGTGTACCTGAACTTCTGCTACCCATCCTGACTACGAACCTTGCCGCCTGCCCCCGACCTTCTGCTACGTCTGACCTTGCCTCTGCCTAGTCCTTCTGTCCCACGCCTTCTCAGCAGTCAGCGAGGTAGAGCCGTTGCTAGTGGATACGACCTGGTTGCTACTGCCGCAGCAAGACCATCCCGCTTTGCGGCGGGCTCTGGTGAATACCAGTAGCCTCTTAGAACCGGTCCACTAGCACGGTCCACGCCAATCCCTCGCTGACACAGAGGATCCACTACCTGGAAGCCGAATCGTGACAGTAGATCCGGCCATGGATCCCGCTGAGGTGCCGCTGCCAAGTCTCGCTGATCTTCCCACGGTGGTCGCTCAGCAATCGCAGCAGATTGCCCAACAAGGACAGCAGCTGTCGCAGTTGACCGCCATGTTACAGCAACTTCTGCCTCTGCTACAGCAGCAACCATCTCCTCCGCCAGCTCCTGCACCTCCTCCGCAGCGAGTGGCCGCTCCTAACCTCCGCTTGTCCCTGCCGGACAAATTTGATGGGGACTCTAAACTCTGCCGTGGATTTTTGTCTCAGTGTTCCCTGCATATGGAGATGTTGTCGGACTTGTTTCCTTCAGAACGGTCTAAGGTGGCGTTCGTAGTAAGCCTTCTTTCAGGAAAGGCCTTGTCTTGGGCCACACCGCTCTGGGACCGCAATGATCCTGCCACAGCCACAGTCCAGGCCTTCTTCGCTGAACTCCGGAGTGTCTTCGAGGAGCCAGCCCGAGCTTCTTCTGCCGAGACTGCCCTGTTGAACCTGGTCCAGGGTAATTCTTCAGTGGGCGAGTACGCCATCCAATTTCGTACTCTTGCCTCCGAGTTATCATGGAATAACGAGGCTCTCTGCGCGACCTTTAAAAAAGGCCTATCCAGTCGCATCAAGGATGTGCTGGCCGCACGAGAGATTCCTGCCAATCTGCAAGAACTCATCCATCTAGCTACCCGCATTGACATGCGTTTTTCTGAGCGACACCAAGAGCTCCGCCAGGAAAAAGACTTAGATCTCTGGGCACCTCTCCCACAGTATCCGTTGCAATCTACGCCTGGGCCTCCCGCCGAGGAGGCCATGCAAGTGGATAAGTCTTGCCTGACCCAGGAAGAGAGGAATCGCCGTAGGGAAGAAAATCTCTGTCTTTACTGTGCCAGTACCGAGCATTTCTTGGTGGATTGCCCTATCCGTCCTCCACGCCTGGGAAACGCACGCACGCACCCAGCTCACGTGGGTGTGGCGTCTCTTGGTTCCAAGTCTGCTCCTCCACGTCTCACGGTGCCCGTGCGGATTTCTTCTTCAGCCAACTCCTCCCTCTCAGCCGTGGCCTGCTTGGACTCCGGTGCCTCTGGAAATTTTATTTTGGAGTCGTTTGTTAATAAATTCAGCATCCCGGTGACCCGTCTCGTCAAGCCGCTCTACATTTCCGCGGTCAACGGAGCCAGATTGGACTGCATCGTGCGTTACCGCACTGAGCCCCTCCTCATGTCTATTGGACCCCACCTTGAGAGGATTGAGTTCTTCATTCTCCCCAACTGTACCTCTGAGGTCCTCCTCGGTCTGCCTTGGCTCCGGCTTCATTCCCCCACCATTGATTGGACCACCGGGGAGATCAGGAACTGGGACTCTGCCTGCCACAGGAAGTGCCTCTCCCCCCCTCCCAGTCCCGTCAGGCAAGCCTCTGTGCCTCCCCATGGCCCCCGTCCTGGTGTCACACTGCCCCGTGCCAGGCCTCGCCCTCTGCCCTCCCTCCCCATTCCCACTCCTGCTGTACTGCCTGCCGTTGAGGAAACCCTCCATTCTTTCCCGGTGTCCTCATCCCAGGGGAGGCAGTTACCGGACAAAGAGAAGGGGAGACCTAAGGGGGGGGGGGTACTGTTACGCCTAGCGCTCCGGGTCCCCGCTCCTCCCCGGAGCGCTCACGGCGTCTTTCTCCCTGCAGCGCCCCGGTCAGTCCCGCTGACCGGGAGCGCTGCACTGTCTTGGCCGTTGGGGATGCGATTCGCACAGCGGGACGCGCCCGCTCGCGAGTCGCATCCCAGGTCACTTACCCGTCCCGGTCCCCTGCTGTCATGTGCTGGCGCGCGCGGCTCCGCTCTCTAGGGCGCACGCGCGCCAGCTCTCTGAGACTTAAAGGGCCAGTGCACCAATGATTGGTGCCTGGCCCAATTAGCTTAATTGGCTCCCACCTGCTCCCTGCCTTTATCTGACCTCCTCCCATGCACTCCCTTGCCGGATCTTGTTGCCTTGTGCCAGTGAAAGCGTTTAGTGTGTCCAAAGCCTGTGTACCTGAACTTCTGCTACCCATCCTGACTACGAACCTTGCCGCCTGCCCCCGACCTTCTGCTACGTCTGACCTTGCCTCTGCCTAGTCCTTCTGTCCCACGCCTTCTCAGCAGTCAGCGAGGTAGAGCCGTTGCTAGTGGATACGACCTGGTTGCTACTGCCGCAGCAAGACCATCCCGCTTTGCGGCGGGCTCTGGTGAATACCAGTAGCCTCTTAGAACCGGTCCACTAGCACGGTCCACGCCAATCCCTCGCTGACACAGAGGATCCACTACCTGGAAGCCGAATCGTGACAGTAGGTCCATACTGTTAAAATGATACCCTACTTATATTGTTTGGATATTGTTAAACTTCGGGAAAAAAATCATAAGTACATGCAGGAAAATTTATATGTTCAAAATTCTTATCTTCTAATCCCTATAACTTTTTTTTTCCCGCGTACGGGCCGGTATGAGGACTCTATTTTTGCACCGTGTTCTGAAGTTTTTATCAGTACCATTTTTGTATTGATCAGACTTTTTGATCGCTTTTTATTCATTTTTTCACTATATAAAAAGTGACCAAAAATACGCTCTTTTGGACTTTGGAATTTTTTTGCACATACGCCATTTAATTAACGATATATTTTTTATAGCTCGGACATTTCCGCACGCGGCGACACCACATATGTTTATTTTTATTTACACATTTTTTTTATGGGAAAAGGGGGGTGATTCAAACTTTTATTAGGGAATGGGTTAAATGGCCTTTGTTAACTTTTTTTTTTCACTTTTTTTTTTTGCAGTGCTATAGCTCTCATAGGGAGCTCCCATAGTTTAGCACTATAAGTATTTGTGAAGAGTTGGTGTGGCACCATGGTCAATCTAATCTGATGCATCAGGCATCGGTGGGTGGAAATCCCGGCTGATCCATGCCTGATTCATCTTCACAAAGGTCAGTCTCTCCACATTTTTCTCCTTGGGGTTACTATGGCTCCCGCCACACTAAACACCCACTCTTATGGCACACTACTGGCCGGGCAGGACAGCTTTTCCAGAGAAAACTCTGCTAGTTGTGGCCAAAAATCAAGTTTAGCTGCCCAGAATCCAGTGGATCTTCAAGGTGTGTTGGCATGGTCATGTCAAGGTATGCCATCATCTGCTGGTTCAGGTCCTGCTCCAGGTCCCTAGCAGCCATGGCAGTGGAAGGTGAGCACAGAGGTCCTCCCCCCCCCCCCCCCCCCGAATCAGACCTGCGAGAATGGACAATGGTGCAGATAGGCATCGGCCTACTGACTACATAGGATGTCTCTGTAGTAGGTGAATTAGTCCTCCCTCTCAGTGGGTGTAAAAAAGGAGCCCATTTTGTGCCGGTAGCGAGGGTCAAATAAGGTGGAGAGCCAGAATTCATCCCGCTGCCGAATGGTGACAATTCGGCGGTCACTACACAAGCAAGTGAGCATGCATCGTGCCATTTGTGCAAGTGACTTGGAGGGACACCTTGCTTCCATCTCCACTGCATACTGCCACGGTGTGTCTGGGTCCTCTATCTCACCTTCCTCATAACCCTCTAGTTCCATTGGCTGCTCCTGCTCCTCCTCTCCTGTCAGATGACTAGAAAAACCACCCATCTCGTGAAACCTAAACTGTGCTCCACTGTGCCCCTCCACCTCCTCCTCCAGTTCAGCCCCTACAGGGCTCATGTGGCCATGAGATGTAGGTGCCATGTCTCTAGTGCCCTGACCAGCCATTGTTTCTAACACGTGTTATAGTACATGAAGCAGTGGAATGACATTGTTCATCCCTTAACCCCTTAAGGACCCAGCCAATTTTCACTGTAGTACCCGGCCATTTTTTGCACATCTGACCACTGTCACTTTAAGCATTAATAAGTCTGGGATGCTTTTACCTTTGATTCCGATTCCGAGATTATTTTTTCGTGACATATTCTACTTTATGTGAGTGGTAAAAGTTTGTCGATACTTGCATCATTTCTTGGTGAAAAATGCCAAAGTTTGATGAAAAAATTTTAAATGTTGCATTTTTTTTTTACTTTGAAGCTCTCTGCTAATAAGTAAAATGAATATTCCAAATAAATTATATATTGAGTCACATATACAATATGTCTACTTTATGTTTGCATCATAAAGTTGACATGTTTTCACTTTTGGAAGGCATCAGAGGTTTTCAAAATATAGCAACAATTTTCCAATTTTTCACAAAATTTTCAAAATCAAAATTTTTCAGGGACCAGTTCAGTTTTGAAGTGGATTTGAAGGGCTTTCATATAAGAAATTCCCCATAAATGACTCCACCCCTCAAAGTATTCAAAATGATATTCAAAAGGTTTGTTAACCCTTTAGGTGTTTCACAGGGATAGCAGCAAATTCAAGGAGAAAATTCAAAATCTTCATTTTTTACACTGGCATGTTCTTGTAGACCCTGTTATTGAATTTTTATAAGGGGTAAAAGGAGAGAAATTTTCCTAAAATGTGTAACCCTATTTCTCTTGAGTAAGGAAATACCTCATATGTGTATGTCAATTGTTTGGCGTGCGCAGTAGAGGGCTCAGAAGGGAAGGAGCGACAGAGGGATTTTGGAGAGTGAGTTTTTCTGAAATGGTTTTTGGAGGGCATGTCGTATTTAGGAAGCCCCTATGCTGCCAGAACAGCAAAATTTTGGAAACTACACCCCTCAAAGAACGCAACAAGGGTTACAGTGAGCCTTAACACCTCACAGGTGTTTGATGACTTTTTTGTTAAAATCGGATGTGTAAATGAAAAAAAAAAATGTTTTCACTAAAATGATGGTTTTTCCCCAAATTTTCCATTTTTACAAGGGGTAATAGGAGAAAATGACCCCCAAAATTTGCAACCCCATTTCTTCTGAGTATGGAAATACCCCATGTGTGGACGTCAAGTACTCTGCTGGCGCACTACACTGTTCAGAAGAGAAGGAGCGCCATTGAGCTTTTGGAGACAGAATTTGGTTGGAATTGAAGTCGGGGGACATATGCGTTTACAAAGCCCCCTGTAGTGCCAGAACAGTGGACCCCCCACATGTGACCCCATTTTGGAAACTATGCCCCTCACAAAATTTAATAAGGGGTGCAGTGAGTATTTACACCCCACTGGCGTTTGACAGATCTTTGGAACAGTGGGCTGTGCAAATGAAAAATTACATTTTTCATTTTCACGGACCACTGTTCCAAAAATCTGTCAGACACCTGTGGGGCGTAAATGCTCACTGCACCCCATATTACATTACATGAGGGGTGTAGTTTCCAAAATGGGGTCACATGTGGGGGGGGTCCATTGTTCTGGCACTATGGGGGCTTTGTAAACATACGTGGCCTTCAATTTCGGACAAATTTTCTCTTCAAAATCCCAATGGTGCTCCTTCTCTTCTGAGCATTGTAGTGCCCCAGCATACCCCCACATATGGGGTATTTTTCTTACTTAGAAGAAATGGGGTTACAAATTCTGGGGGGCTTTTTTCCTATTTTCCCTTGTGAAAATGAAAAATTTAGGGTAATACCAGCATTTTAGTGAAAAACATTTTTTTCTTCATTTTTCCATCCAACTTTGAAGAATTTTCATTAAACACCTGCGGGCTCACTATACCCCTTGTTATGTTCCGTGAGGGGTGTAGTTTCCAAAATAGGGTCACATGTGGGTATTTCTTTTTTTTGTTTATATCAGAACCGCTGTAAAATCAGCCACCCCTGTGCAAATCACCAATTTAGGCCTCAAATGTACATAGTGCGCTCTCACTCCTGAGCCTTGTTGTGCGCCCACAGAGCCTTTTACGCCCACATATTGGGTATTTCCGTACTCAGGAGAAATTGCGTTACAAATTTTGGGGGTCTTTTTTTCCTTTTTACACTTGTGAAAATAAAAAGTATGGGGCAACATCAGCATGTTAGTGTAATTTTTTTAATTTTTTTACACTAACAGGCTGGTGTAGCCCCCAACTTTTCCTTTTCATAAGGGGTAAAAGGAGAAAAGCCCCCCAAAATTTGTAGTGCAATTTCTCCCTCATAGGGGTGGACATAGGGGTATTCTATGCCAGTGATTCCCAAACAGGGTGCCTCCAGCTGTTGCTAAACTCCCAGCATAATCACAGCGAAAAAAGGTGTATATTGATCAAATATAACATAAATGCACACATACACTTAAAACAACATTAAAATCACAGACATGAACAAAGAAGTCTGGCGACGAAAGAAAAAGTCTGGCAACGAAACGTTGAGTGCAGGAGGTCCATTACCACTATCTACTAGGCAAGTTATTAACTATACTAATGTATGTCTTGTCCCAGCTAGCTGCTATACTCCTATTTCCCATTTACAAAGCATAGGGGAATCTTATTAGGTTGCTTCCTTTTTCTATGCACCTTACAGTTGAATGTTTACATATGTAGACAAACAAATGATGGTCCGGCACCAGATGAATATTTGCAGCTTTATTTTCCGTATCAAAAAGTAGACATACATCACACAGTAAAATCGACTCCCTCCATAGTCATACGCGTTTCAAGCGCATGCGCGCTCTTCCTCAGTGACGTCATGGGTCTAACGGCAAGGGCTTTTATTTGTACAAAGTCAGGTGAGAGGTAATTAATTACCTCTCCTCCTTCCAAGTTACTTGCGCTTGCCAGTAAGACCACAAGACTGGGCAGAGACTTTGTTTTTTAACACACACTTTAGTTAAAAGGAGGTATTAAAAGATAACAACACTGTATTCACACTTATATACATGGCAACATATAACAACAATTACTTGACAGTTATAAGCGATCATTATATAATAGACTCTGTATTTCTGATATATTTCCATTAATAATGAAACAGCAATTCACGTCTCACATACATGCCAAACGGGGCACGAGTGCCAAGAGTGAATTGCTTCTCTATGTTCCAACTTACTCCTAGTACAACCTTGCCTTATGCCCATTTTTACAAGTTCAATACCATATATTCGAAATCCAGTAATATTTCCACCATGCACTGTTTGGAAATGGAGAGATGCAGCAGATTTATTTCGGTTTAATGCTCCCACATCATTCAGATGTTCTAGAGCACGAATATTTAATTTGCGGGTAGTGTATCCTATATATTTCAATTTGCAATGCAAACATTCGATCATATAGACCAAGTTTTTACTGTTGCAATTCATGTAGTTTTTAATTACATATTTTTTGCTGCCCTCCGCATTTTCAAATTCCTTCACTACCTTCACATAATTGCAAGTGCGGCATATTTTCTTTCCACACTTAAAAAATCCCTTTTGTGAGAGCCAACCATTTGTACTCGATCGGGACTCCTCCACAAGACTTGGAGATAAATGATTTTTAAGTTTAGGGGCTTTTTTTTAAGACTATGTGACAACTCTTTTGCAATATTTTGGATACTATTTCATCCTGTTTTAATATGTGCAAATGACATAATACCAATGGGCTTATCCTCAAATTCCCTTCTATTTTTCCCCATGAATGAGATCTGTGTTTTTTTTGGATACTACTTTTTTTGCTCTGTTTAATGTTTTATTTGTATACCCATGTTTCTTTAATCTATTCACCAAATTTTCTGACTGTATATTAAATATTTGTATGTGTTGGATGATTACTGTTGGCCCTCAAAATTGTATTGCCTGAAATTGGTTTACGATGTGTGGCCACTGTAATTATTTCTCCAACTATACTACTTAATTCCAAATCCAAAAATGTTATGTTATTTTATTTATGTGGTGAGTAAATTTCCAATTATATGGGTTTTGATTAATATACTGTACAAACAGTGGTACAAGAGATTCATCCCCCTCCCAAATGAGAAGGAGATCATCAATAAATCTCCCGTACCACTGTATGTTTTTGCAGTATGGGTTGGCATTTGAAAAAATGGCCTGGGATTCCCAGTTTTTTGCAAATAGAACTTCCGATCGAATACAAAATTATTTCGAGAAATAGAAACCACACTGACATTTTTATAAATTCGCATAATTCCTGTGTGTAATCCCAGTGATTACTGAGATTGTGGTCCAGAGCATGCATGGCTACCATCCATGGAATGTTTGTGTAAAGGGAAACCACATCACATGATAGCCATGCATGTTCCGGACCCCATCTCTTGTTTTCAAATACATTTAGAATAGCACCTGAGTCCTTCAAATAACCGGGGACACGTTGAACCATGGGTTGTAATAACTGATCCACCCACGTTGATAAATGCTCCAACAATGAGCACCCACTCGACACAATAGGTCTCATTGGTGGGGGATTTAATCCCTTTTGTGTTTTAGGAAGAGCATACATAATTGGGATAATTGGATCTTGTACATACAAGTAATCTTTTTCCCTTTGTGTAATGACATTAAGAGCTAAACCCTCCTCCAATAGCTTCATGAGATCCACTTGAAATTTTTCAGTTGGATCTCTGTCTAGAAAAGCATAGATGGATTCGTCTGAAAGCATTATTTTTATTTGTTGCATATAAATACTTTTATCCATTACGGTGACCAACCCACCTTTATCAGACATTTTAATTACTATTTCATCATAAGATGACATTTCTTTTAATGCTTTTCTCTCTCCCCAGGACAAATTGTCCTTTGTTCCGGATGAGTGAGAAATGGCGTTGCCCATAGCAACCAGATCACTTTCTATTGCTTCTTGGAATCTGTCCATGCTTTCTGTTCTAGACGCTACTGGATAAAAGGAGGGATTTTTACTCTAATGCCATATGTTTTTGTTTAATTTTTCACTACTGCTATTCGTTTCCCTACTCAATTCCTGTAAATTACACAAAGTGAGTTGTTCATCAAACATTAAATCTCTGAATTCATTAAACACTTTTAATTCTTCCTGTGGGATATTAGTTGCACTATCCTCCTTTATGTAAAAAAAAAATGCCTTTTCACTGTTAAGTTTCTCACAAACTTATTGATGTCACATAATGTCCCGAATATATCGAAATTATTTACTGGGGAAAAGTTCAAACCCTTGGTTAACAGTGTAATTTGATCTGGACTCAATTGTCTTTTGGAAAGATTTAAGACCTCATTTATCTCCGAACTTGGCTCCTCAGCCTGGGTGTTGTTTCTACAGGGGGGGTTTTCTCCCCCCCCCCCCCCCTCCGGGTTTTCACTTGCGCTTGGCGTTTTTTCCCTTTTGTTGTTTATAGCCGCTCGCTTGTTGAGATGTTGATGGGTTGTCCGATTCTGTGCTATCTCCCGTATCAACCTCCGATGAACTGAAGGTGTCTTTTTGTTGTGATCCCCGTTTCTTTTTGTATTTCTTTTTTAGGATAGATTTGGGAGTAGTTTCAGTTGATTCCCATTTGTTCCAATTATATTGCTGTTGTAATTCAAAATCTTTTATGTCTCTTTGCAATTTGTTTTTTTTTTTGTCTCCATTATGTATTCCTCCAATTTCACTATTTTTTCGTAATTTTTTTTCAGAAGTTCATCACTCTGGCATACTAGAAAATAAATCCAGATCCTTTTTGGTTCTCTCAATATCCACATTTAGATTTTCCAATTTAATCGTTTCGTATTTCACTATTATTTCCATAAATCTTTTGGAACATATTGATTTGGCTTCGTTCCACTCTGTCATCATTTCATAACAGTATATCATTGTGGGCATTTTTTGCATTCGCAAGCCCCGTGGAATGATTTCTTTTTCTAGGTAATTGTTTAGGGTTGTGCAATTCCACCACATTTTAGTTTCCTGAGTTTGGAGTGTTTCCAAATTTTTTGTAAGTAATTTTTGGGCTTATTCACACTAGACCAAGAAAAAAGGTTGTCTGCCTTCTGTGATCTATCCATGTTGCAATGAGCGGTGTGAATAAGTCTCTAGGAGGGTCGGATTTATATGACTGTGTGCAGAGGCAAGTGTTCAGATTTCCCCTAGTGATTACGGTGCAGCTGCAAGGTATGGAGCACGTACTAGCCAACAGTTCAGAAAGACAGAATAAATGTTCAGTACAGCTCACCTTAGCCCACTTCTGTGCACGGATCCGCACTCGGCAAAGTGCTGGTATTCAGTGTAGACAAACAAACTATGGTCCGGCACCAGATGAAAATTTGCAGCTTTATTTTCCGTATCAAAAAGTAGACATACATCACACAGTAAAACCGACTCCCTCCATAGTCATACGCGTTTCAAGCGCATGCACGCTCTTCCTCAGTGATGTCATGGGTCTAACGGCAAGGGCTTTTATTCGTAGAAACTCAGGTGAGGGGTAATTAATTACCTCTCCTCCTTCCAAGTTACTTGCGCTTGCCAGTAAGACCACAAGACTGGGCAGAGACTTTGTTTACATATGCATTGACTTTGCACTTTGGTTATAATTTGCTGCTGGACAACACTCTGACCTCCTCTGTTCTCCTTTTCCTTTGGTTTTCCCGGATCTTATATGTCCATTACAGTGGACATTTATACATTTCCCCCCTTTTTCTTTGTTCATGTCTGTGATTTTAATGTTGTTTTAAATTTATGTGTGCATTTATGTTCAATAAAGCTTTGTTAAATTTGATCAATATACGCCTTTTTTTTGCTGTGTTTATGATTTGTAGTGTGTGATCGGTGCCATTGGCGATTGCTGTTTGTATCTAAACTCCCAGCATGCCTGTACAGTCAGTGGCTGTCCGGAAATGCTGGGAGTTGTTGTTTTGCAACAGCTGGAGGCTCCATTTTGGAAACACTGCCGTACAATAAGTTTTTCATTTTTATTGGGGGGGGGGGGGGGGAGACAGTGTAAGGGGGTGTATATGTTGTGTTTTACCATTTATTATGTGTTAGTGTAGTGTAGTATAGTGTTTTTAGGGTATGTTCGCACTGGCAGAGGTTTACAGGGAGTTTCCTGCTAGAAATTTGCGCCGCGGTGAAAAATTGGCGCAGCTCATACTTGGAGCAGGAAACTTACTGTAAACCTGCCCGTGTGAATGTACCCTGTAAGTTCACATGGGGGGACAAACCTCCAGCTGTTTCAAAACTACAACTCCCAGCATGTACTGACAGACCGTGCATGCTGGGAGTTGTAGTTTTGCAACAGGTGGAGGTACACTGGTTGGAAAACCTTCAGTTAGGTTCTGTTACCTAACTCAGTATTTTCCAACCAGTGTGCCTATAGCTGTTGCAAAACTACAACTCCTGGCATGTACTGATGCTGGGAGATGTAGTTATTAAACAGCTGGAGGTACGCAACTACAACTCGCAGCATGCCGAGACAGCTGTTTGCTGTTGGGGCATGCTTGGATTTGCAGTTTTGCAACATCTGGAGGGCTACAGTTAGAGACCACTGCACAGTGATCTCCAATCTGTGGACCTCCAGATGTTGCAAAACTACAAATCCCAGCATGCCCAGACAGCAAAAAGCTGTGTGGGCATGCTAGGAGTTGTAGTTTTGCAAGATTTAGAGGGCCACAGTATAGAGATCACTGTGCAGTGGTCTCTAAACTGTAGATCTCCAGCTGTTGCAAAACTGCAAATCCCATCATGCCCAAACAGCTGTCTCGGCATGCTGGGAGTTGTAGTTTTGCAACATCTGGAGGGCTACAGTAGACACCACTGTATAGTAGTCTCAAACTGTAGCCCTCCAGATGTTGCTAGGCCATAGGATCCAGGGAGCCAGCCACACGACATGCCGCCCACGCCGATCACCGCAGTCGATCGTGTCCCGTAGCCTCGACCGATGGGTGAGTGATCTTCGGTGCCCGGTCCCCTTCGGTTTCCCCGTTCTGCCCCCGCCTATTGTGGGTGGGCCAAACCGGGAAAACGAAAGTTAACCCCCCCCCGATCTCCTATTGGTCGTCGCTTTTGACGACCAATAGCAGGAATAGAAGGGGTGGCACCCCTGCTACTTCACTCCTATCCCTTCAGGGGGATCGTAGGTGTCTTGGACAACAGCGATCCCCCTTATATTCCGGGTCGCCATAGACCCATATGACCCGGAATAGGCGCAAATCGCAAGTGTGAATTCACTTGCGATTTGCGCCGATTGCCGACATGGGGGGGTCTGATGACCCCCCTGGGCATTTGCGCGGGGTGCCTGCTGATCGATATCAGCAGTCACCCCGGTCCGGTTCCTGCCCGTCGTGCTGCGGGGACCGAAATTCCTACGGACATACATGTACGTCCTTAAGACCCAGGGTGTCAGGATGTACCTGTACACCCGGGGTCCTGAACAGGTTTATCCTGGTGACTGAATAATAATGTGGCTTCCTCAAAGGGCCTGAGCAAATGGCAGGTGTCACATATGAGCTGTCACTGGTTGACATTGAAGTTACACAGGGGAGTCCCCCTATCCTCTTGGATCATCAAGAAATCGGTGATGGCTTTTCTCTGTTTGTATAGTTGGTCCAACATATAGAGGGTGGAATTCCAACGTGTGGAAACGTTGCAAATCAGACTATGTTGGGAGATGCCATTCTGACGCTGCAGTGTGTGAGTGGCTGAAGTGCATGCAAAGTTTCCTTCCCATTGTTAGGAACACTTCAAGAACCGCTTTACAACCAGATTGAAGATGTGTGCCATGCAGGACGCATGTCTCAGGCTTCCTTGTCGCAGAACAGACAAGATGTTCTTCCTGTTGTTGGTCTCCATTGTTCCCATTTCCAGTTTTCGTGGAGTAAGCCATGATTCGATTTCTTGATGAATGACTTTTAGCAGTTCCTCCCGTGCGACTCTGTTCACCAAGGAAAACCATGTGAAGAACAGCATTACACTGCCGTGCTCTGCACACATGGTATGCTGGAGGGGCACTGAGACCTGTCCGTGCAGTGGAGGCTGAGTACACGGTGGAGGATGAGGAGGCGGAGTCACACACTGTCGCAGGACCAACGGCCTGAGAGCATGGAGGCAGAAGCAGCGTGACCTGTCCAAGTTGCTGTTGTGGCTGGTCAGGAACCACATTCACCAAGTGGGCCATAAAGGACATGTCGCTGCCGTGCACTTTTGTACCCATCGACAGGCTCAATGATTGGCCCACCTTCTGTTCCACAAAATTGTGCAGGGCTGGTACTGCCTTCTTCGCAAAGAAATGATGGCTTGGCACTCTCCAACTCGACTCGGCACAAGCCATCAGTTCTCTGAAAGGTGCAGAGTCTACCACTTTAAACGGGAGGGACTGCAGCACCAGCAACTTGGACAGGAGCAAATTCAGCTTCTGCGCGGTTGGATGAGTGGGCGCATACTGTTGTCTCTTGGACATGGCTTCGTCGATGGATTGCTGGCGAATGACTGACTCAAAGTAGGAAGAGCAGGAGCATCTGGAGAGACATAAGATAACATCTTTTTTCACCACAAAAATGGGTCATGGGACACAGAGTCAACAGCATTGGTGGTTTGCAAGTTGCTTCAAATGCGCAGTGCTCTCTCCGCACCTGAGCGGGGTGCACATTTGAGGTAACAGAATAGGGATGGCGACACACTCCCAGAATGATGATTCAGAGCATAGGGTTTGGGGCGGGCATAATTTTTACTTTTGGCTATACTCTGGGTCATGATTCTGGGAACATAATTGGCATATCAGTAGTAAAATAGCAATTTTCATTTTCCCCACTACTCCATCCATTCCTCGAAAATAAATTTAGGGAACACCCATCTGTTCCAAATGACCACTTTCCCCTTATACACCTTCCCTAGGGGGTGTACTGTTTGTAATAGGCTCACATGTGGGTGTTCCTTTCTTGTATTTTTCTCTGAATGTATGTAACTGTTAGGTCTGTAACAAACATCCGCCTCAAATGCGAAGAGTTCTCGGTCATGAGCTCTGTCGTATTTCCAGGAGACAATTCAGAGTCACATATTAGTTATTCACAGAATGATGAAGCAGAGCAATTTTCAAAAGCTACCCTTTATCCATTCCTGGAAAGTAAATTTAGGAAACACCCGTGCGTTCAAAATGTCATCTTTAGCCCTATACTCATTCCTCAGGGTGGGTACTTTCTGTAATGGTGTCACATGTGGGTGTTTCATTTTTGTATTTACCTCTGAATGTATGTAACCGTCAGCTACTGATATGCCATAGGCCTCAAATGCAAACAGACCTTTATGACTTCCGAGCCTTGTTGTGTGCCCACCTAGCACGTTACCCCATATGTGGATGTATTTCCTTAATCAGCAGAATAAGCCCTCCAAAATTTGTAACCCAATTTCTCCCATTACCTCTTGTGAAAATGCAAAACATTGGGTAACCCCAGCATTTTAGTGTAAAATAATTGTAAGTACTCACTGTACCCCTTTTTACCTTCCTTGAGGGGTATAGTTTCAAAATTGTGGTCACTTGTCGTTTATTTTTTAGATTTTATGTCAGATACTCTGCCTTTGCAGTGAAAATCACGACTTTAGGCCTCAAATCCCATTGGTGCTGTCTCACTCCTAAGCCCTGTTTTGCACCCGCATAGTGCTTTACTGCCATATATGGGGTATATCCCTATTCTGGATAAATTGGGCTACCAATTTTATGGACCTTTTTTTCTCTTACTACTTGTGAAACTATAAAAAGTTTGGTTAATAGCAGCAATTCAGTGTTAAAAATAAAATGTTTCACTTTTACGGCCCACTGTTCAAAAAACATGTGAGGTGTAAGTACTCACTATAACCCTTGTTACATTCCTTGAGTGGTTTAGTTTGAAAAATGGTATCACATGTTGGGAGTTTCTGCAGTTCTTGCACAATGGGGGCTTTGTAAATGCACATGGCATCCGACTTCAATTCCAACAAACTTTTCACTCCAAAAGCCCAATGGCGCTCCTATTCTGAACATTTCAGTGAGCCCGGAGAGCACTTTACATCCACATATGGGGTATTTTCTTTCTCAGGCAAAATTGCACTACAAATTTTAGGGATCTTTTCTCCTATTACCCCATGTGAAAATGAAACATTTGGGGTAACACTATCAATATAGTGCGAAAAATCAAATTTTTCACTTTTACGGCCAAATGTACAAAAAACCTGTGAGGTGTAAGTACTCACTGCAATGCTTGTTGCGTTCCTTGAGGGGTGTAGTTTCCAAAATGGTGTCACATGTGGGGGGTTTCTGCTGTTCTGTCACCAGTGGAGGTTTGTAAATGCACATGGCCCCGACTTCAATTCCAGCAAAACGCTCTCCAAAAGTCCAATGGCGCTCCTTCTGTTCTGAGACCTGCAGTGCGTCAGCAGAGCACTTTACATCCACATATGGGGCGTTTTCTTAATTGGGAGAAATTGGGCTTCAAATGTTGGGGTCCATTTTCTCCTATTACACCATGTGAAAATAAAAATTTGGAGTAACACCATTTTAGTGTTGAAAAATCAAATTTTTCTTTTTCTCGTCCGTTTAACGCAAACCCGTCAAACACCTGTGAGGTGTTAAGGTTCACTATACCCCTTGTTATGTTCCTTAAGGGGTGTAGTTTCCAAAATAGTGTCCAATTTGTTGGGGTTTTTGCTGTCCTGGCACCCTGGAGACTAGCTAAATGCCACATGCCCCCCAAAAACCCTTTTAGCAAAATACTCTTTCAAAAAGCCACATTTTGCTCCTTCTCTTTTGAGCATTGTAGTGTGCCAGCAGAGCCCCTTACTTCCACATATGGGGTATTTCCATACTCAGAAGAAAATGGGTTTTAAATTTTGGGGGGCATTTTCTCCTATTACCCCTTGTGAAAAAGAAAAAATTAGAGTAACACTAGGGTAAAAATAAAAAAATTTCATTTTCACGTGTCCAACTTCAACGCAAAGTCGTCAAACACCTGAGGTGTTAAGGCTCACTGTACCCCTTGTTATGTTCCTTGAGGGGTGTAGTTTCCCAAATAGTGTGCTATTCCCTAAATGCAACATGGTCCCCAAAAACCATGACAGCAAAATTCGCTCTCCAAAATCCCACAGTTGCTCTTTCCCTCTTGAGCCATGTTGTGAGCCCTCAGAGCACTTTATGTCAACATATGAGGTATTTCCCTACTCGAGAGAAATTGGGCTACAAATTTTGGGGGGCTTATACCACTTTTAAGAATGAAAAAAATGGGGATACAAGAACATGTTAGTGTACAAAATGCAGATTTTGATTTTCCCACTTTGCTGCTATTCTTGTGAAACACAGATTCTATAATGGGATAATTTATGGTGTATTTCTCCCAGAAAGGCCCCTCAAATCCACTTCAGACTTAACTGGTCCCTGAAAAATTCTGATTTTGAATTTTTGGTGAAAATTTAGAAAATTGCTGGTATACTTTGAAGTCCTCTAATGTTTTAAAAAAAGTAAAAACAAGTAAACATTATGATGCCAACATAAAGTAGACATATTTTATTTGTGAATCAAAATATAATTTATTTGGAATGTCCATTTTCCTTACAAGCAGAGAGTTTCAAAATTTGAAAAATGCTACATTTTCATGAAATCTTGGGATTTTTCACCAAGAAAGGATGCAAGTAACGACAAAAATTTACCACTATGTTAAAGTAGAATATGTCACGAAAAAACTATCTTGGAATCAGAATGAAAAGTAAAAGCATCCCAGAGTTATTAATACATAAATGGACAGTGGTCAGAGTCCTTAAAGGGGTACTCCGGTGAAAACCTTTTTTCTTTTAAATCAACTGGTGGCAGAAAGTTAAACATATTTGTAAATTACTTCTATTAAAAAAATCTTAATCCTTCCTGTACTTATTAGCTGCTGAATACTACAAAGGAAATTCTTTTCTTTTTGGAATGCTCTCTGATGACATCACAAACACAGTTCTCTCTGCTGACGCTATAATAATAATAACTCTTTATTTATTGTTGTCCTTAGTGGGATTTGAACCCAAGTCCCCAGCACTGCAAGGCAGCAGTGCTAACCACTGAGCCACCATGCTGCCCTTAGCATACATCTGCTATGCATGGTTGCTAAAATGGACAGAGATGTCAGCAGAGAGCACTGTGTTCGTGATGTCATCAGTGTTCCAAAAAGAAAGGAATTTTCTCTGTAGCATTGAGCAGCTAATAAGTACTGGAAGGATTAAGATTTTTTAATTTAAAAGAAGTAATTTACAAATATGTTTAACTTTCTGCCACCAGTTGATTTAAAAGAAAAAAGGTTTTCACCGGAGTACCCCTTTAAGGTGAAAATGGGCTGAGACCTTAACCCCTTAAGTACCCAGCCCATTTTCACTTTAAAACGGACCCGGCCATTTTTTGCGCATCTGACCACTGTCACTTTAAGCATTAATAACTCTGGGATGCTTTAACTTTTCATTCTGATTCCGAGATAGTTTTTTTGTGAAATATTCTACTTTATGTTAGCGGTAACATTTTGTCGATACTTGCATTATTTCTTGGTGAAAAATGGCAAAATTTCATTAAAAATTTTGCATTTTTTTTAACTTTGAAACTCTCTGCTTATAAGGAAAATGGACATCCCAAATAATTTATATATTTATTCACATAGAAACATAGACTGTATCGGCAGATAAGAACCATTTGGCCCATCTAGTCTGCCCAATAATCTGAATACTATGAATAGTCCCTGGCCCTATCTTATATGAAGGACAGCCTTATGCTTATCCCATGCATGTTTAAACTCATTCACTGTATTTGCAGCGACCACTTCTGAAGGAAGGCTATTTCATGCATCCACTACTCTCTCAGTAAAGTAATACTTCCTGAGTTTGGTCTGGTCAAAATCTCAGATTTTGGTCTCCTGCTTGTAATGGCTACAAGCAGGAGACCAAAATCTGAGATTTTGACCAGACGGAATGTGTTCTGGCCAAGAAGGGAGACCCCTGGTGGCCAGAAGTATACAACAGAAAAGCTAATATAAAATGTATTTTTTGGGTTTTTTAACCCCTTAACCTCTTAAGGACCAAGGACGTATGAGTACATCCTTGGTCCCGCTCCCGTGATATAACGCGGGGTCCCACGGTGACCCCGCATCATATCACGGCGGGCCCGGCGTCATAGTGAAGCCGGGACCCGCCGCTAATAGCGCGAAGCACTGATCGCGGTGCCGTGCGCTATTAACCCTTTAGCCGCACGCTTAAAGCTGAGCCACGCGGCTAAAAGTGTGTAAGTAAAGTAAGTAAAAAGTGCAGGTTAGCTCAGTGGGCTGTTCGGGATAGCCGCGGCGAAATCACGGCATCCCGAACAGCTTACAGGACAGCCAGAGGGTCCCTACCTGCCTCCTCGCTGTCCGATCGCCGAATGACTGCTCAGTGCCTGAGATCCAGGCATGAGCAGTCAAGCGGCAGAATCATCGATCACTGGTTTCCTATGAGAAACCAGTGATCAATGTGAAAGATCAGTGTGTGCAGTGTTATAGGTCCCTATGGGATAACAATGATCAGTGTGTGCAGTGTTATATGGGAGCTATAACACTGCAAAAAAAAAGTGGAAAAAAAAGTGAATAAAGATCATTTAGCCCCTCCCCTATTAAAAGTTTGAATCACCCCCCTTTTCCCAAAAAAAAAAAACACAGTGTAAATAAAAATAAACATATATGGTATCGCTGCGTGCGGAAATGTCAGAATTATAAAAATATATTGTTAAATAAACCGCACGGTCAATTGCGTACGGGCAAAAAAATTCCAACGTCCAAAATAGTGCATTTTTGTTCACTTTTTATATCATGAAAAAATTAATAAAAAGCGATCAATAAGTCCTATCAATGCAAAAATTGTACCGTTAAAAACTTCAGATCACGGCGCAAAAAATTAGCCCTCATACCTCCCCATACGCGGAAAAATAAAAAAGTTATAGGGGTCAGAAGATGCCAATTTTAAACATATTAATTTTCCTCTATGAAGTTATGATTTTTTCCAGAAGTACGACAAAGTCAAACATATAAGTAGGGTATCATTTTAATCGTATGAACCTACAGAATAAAGGTAATGTGTCATTTTTACCGAAAAATGTACTACGTAGAAACGGAAGCCTCCAAAAGTTAACCAAAAGTTTTTAGCAATTCTGACCACTGTCACTTTAAACATTAATAACTCTGGAATGCTTTTACTTATCATTCTGATTGAAAGATTGTTTTTTCGTGACATATTCTACTTTAACATAGTGGTAAAATTTTGTGGTAACTTGCATCCTTTCTTGGTGAAAAATCCCCAAATTTGATGAAAAAAATGAAAATTTAGCATTTTTCTATCTTTGAAGCTCTCTGCTTGTAAGGAAAATGGATATTCAAAAAAAATTCTACTTTATGTTTGCATCATAACATTTATGAGTTTTTACTTTTGGAAGACACTAGGGGGCTTCAAAGTTCAGCAGCAATTTTTACATTTTTCGCAAAATTTTCAAACTCACAATTTTTCAGTGACCAGTTCAGTTTTGAAGTGGATTTGAAGGGTCTTCATTATAAAAACTGCAACCCCCAAAGTATTCAAAATGACATTCAGTAAGTGTTTTAACCCTTTAGGTGTTTCACAGGAATAGCAGCAAAGTGAAGGAGAAAATTCAAAATCTTCATTTTTTACACTCGCATGTTCTTGCAGACCCAATTTTTGAATTTTTACAAGGGGTAAAAAGGAGAAAATTTTTACTTGTATTTGAAACCCAATTTCTCTCGAGTAAGCACATACCTCATATGTCTATGTTAATTGTTCGGCGGGCGCAGTAGAGGGCTCAGAAGGGAAGGAGCGACAAATGGTTTTTGGGGGGCATGTCACCTTTAGGAAGCCCCTATGGTGCCAGAACAGCAACAAAAAAAACACATGGCATACCATTTTGGAAACTAGACCCCTCGGGGAACATAACTGTTACGCCGAGCGCTCCGGGTCCCCGCTCCTCCCCGGAGCGCTCGCTTCACCTCCTCCGCTGCAGCGCCCCGGTCACGTCCTCTGACCCGGGGCGCTGCGATCCTGCTGCTAGCCGGGATGCGATTCGCGATGCGGGTAGCGCCCGCTCGCGATGCGCACCCCGGCTCTCCTACCTGACTCGCTCCCCGTCTGTTCTGTCCCGGCGCGCGCGGCCCCGCTCCCTAGGGCGCGCGCGCGCCGGGTCTCTGCGATTTAAAGGGCCACTGCGCCGCTGATTGGCGCAGTGGTTCCAATTAGAGTTATCACCTGTGCACTCCCTATATTACCTCACTTCCCTTGCACTCCCTTGCCGGATCTTGTTGCCTTAGTGCCAGTGAAAGCGTTCCTTGTGTGTCCCTTGCCAGTGTTTCCAGACCTTCTGCCGTTGCCCCTGACTACGATCCTTGCTGCCTGCCCCGACCTTCTGCTACGTCCGACCTTGCTTCTGCCTACTCCCTTGTACCGCGCCTATCTTCAGCAGCCAGAGAGGTGAGCCGTTGCTAGTGGATACGACCTGGTCACTACCGCCGCAGCAAGACCATCCCGCTTTGCGGCGGGCTCTGGTGAAAACCAGTAGTGGCTTAGAACCGGTCCACTAGCACGGTCCACGCCAATCCCTCTCTGGCACAGAGGGTCCACTACCTGCCAGCCGGCATCGTGACAGTAGATCCGGCCATGGATCCCGCTGAAGTTCCTCTGCCAGTTGTCGCTGACCTCACCACGGTGGTCGCCCAGCAGTCACAACAGATTGCGCAACAAGGCCAACAGCTGTCTCAACTGACCGTTATGCTACAACAGTTGCTACCACAGCTTCAGCAGTCATCTCCTCCGCCAGCTCCTGCACCTCCTCCGCAGCGAGTGGCCGCTCCTGGGATACGCTTATCCTTGCCGGATAAGTTTGATGGGGACTCTAAGTTTTGCCGTGGCTTCCTTTCCCAATGTTCCCTGCATCTGGAGATGATGTCGGACCTGTTTCCCACTGAAAGGTCTAAGGTGGCTTTCGTAGTCAGTCTTCTGTCCGGAAAAGCCCTGTCATGGGCCACACCGCTCTGGGACCGCAATGACCCCGTCACTGCCTCAGTACACTCCTTCTTCTCGGAAATCCGAAGTGTCTTTGAGGAACCTGCCCGAGCCTCTTCTGCTGAGACTGCCCTGTTGAACCTGGTCCAGGGTAATTCTTCCGTTGGCGAGTATGCCGTACAATTCCGTACACTTGCTTCAGAATTGTCCTGGAATAATGAGGCCCTCTGCGCGACCTTCAAAAAAGGCCTATCCAGCAACATTAAAGATGTTCTGGCCGCACGAGAAATTCCTGCTAATCTACATGAACTTATTCACCTAGCCACTCGCATTGACATGCGTTTTTCTGAAAGGCGTCAGGAACTCCGCCAAGATATGGACTCTGTTCGCACGAGGCGTTTCGTCTCCTCGGCTCCTCTCTCCTCTGGTCCCCTGCAATCTGTTCCTGTGCCTCCCGCCGTGGAGGCTATGCAGGTCGACCGGTCTCGCCTGACACCTCAAGAGAGGACACGACGCCGTATGGAGAACCTCTGCCTGTACTGTGCTAGTACCGAACACTTCCTGAGGGATTGTCCTATCCGTCCTCCCCGCCTGGAAAGACGTACGCTGACTCCGCACAAAGGTGAGACAGTCCTTGATGTCTACTCCGCTTCTCCACGTCTTACTGTGCCTGTGCGGATGTCTGCTTCTGCCTTCTCCTTCTCTACAGTGGCCTTCTTGGACTCTGGTTCTGCAGGAAATTTTATTTTGGCCTCCCTCGTCAACAGGTTCAACATCCCAGTGACCAGTCTCGCCAGACCCCTCTACATCAATTGTGTAAATAATGAAAGATTGGACTGTACCATACGTTTCCGCACGGAGCCCCTTCTTATGAGCATCGGATCTCATCATGAGAGGATTGAACTTTTGGTCCTCCCCAATTGCACCTCGGAGATTCTCCTTGGACTTCCCTGGCTTCAACTTCATTCCCCAACCCTGGATTGGTCCACTGGGGAGATCAAGAGTTGGGGGTCCTCTTGTTCCAAGAACTGTCTAAAACCGGTTCCCAGTAACCCTTGCCGTAACTCTGTGGTTCCTCCAGTAACCGGTCTCCCCAAGGCCTATATGGACTTCGCGGATGTTTTCTGCAAAAAACAAGCTGAGACTCTACCTCCTCACAGGCCTTATGATTGCCCTATCGACCTCCTCCCGGGTACTACTCCACCCCGGGGCAGAATTTATCCTCTCTCTGCCCCAGAGACTCTTGCCATGTCCGAATACGTCCAGGAGAA
The DNA here is from genome assembly GCF_029499605.1 of Hyla sarda. Classification (NCBI taxonomy): domain Eukaryota; kingdom Metazoa; phylum Chordata; class Amphibia; order Anura; family Hylidae; genus Hyla; species Hyla sarda. Next base: position 293,881,662 of record NC_079192.1, read on the forward strand.
TCTAAAAAGGGGCTTTATCCGTAAATCCTCCTCTCCTGCCGGAGCCGGATTTTTCTTTGTCTCCAAAAAAGATGGCTCCCTACGTCCTTGCATTGACTACCGCGGTCTTAATAAAATCACGGTTAAGAACCGCTACCCCTTACCCCTCATCTCTGAACTCTTTGATCGCCTCCAAGGTGCCCACATCTTCACTAAATTGGACTTAAGAGGCGCCTATAACCTCATCCGCATCAGAGAGGGGGACGAGTGGAAAACGGCATTTAACACCAGAGATGGACACTTTGAGTATCTGGTCATGCCCTTTGGACTGTGCAATGCCCCTGCCGTCTTCCAAGACTTTGTCAATGAAATTTTTCGTGATCTATTATACTCCTGTGTTGTGGTATATCTGGACGATATCCTAATTTTTTCTGCCAATCTAGAGGAACACCGCCGGCATGTCCGTATGGTTCTTCAGAGACTTCGTGACAACCAACTCTATGCCAAAATTGAGAAATGTCTGTTTGAATGCCAATCTCTTCCTTTTCTAGGATATTTGGTCTCTGGCCAGGGACTACAGATGGATCCAGACAAACTCTCTGCCGTCTTAAATTGGCCACGCCCCTCCGGACTCCGTGCTATCCAACGCTTTTTGGGGTTCGCCAATTATTACAGGCAATTTATTCCACATTTTTCTACCATTGTGGCTCCTATCGTGGCTTTAACCAAGAAAAATGCTGATCCCAAGTCCTGGCCTCCTCAAGCAGAAGACTCCTTTAAACAACTCAAGTCTGCCTTTTCTTCGGCTCCCGTGCTCTCCAGACCTGACCCTTCCAAACCCTTCCTATTGGAGGTTGATGCCTCCTCAGTAGGAGCTGGAGCTGTTCTTCTACAAAAAAATCCTTCCGGGCATGCTGTCACTTGTGGTTTTTTCTCTAGGACCTTCTCTCCAGCGGAGAGGAACTACTCCATCGGGGATCGAGAACTTCTAGCCATTAAATTAGCACTTGAGGAATGGAGGCATCTGCTGGAGGGATCAAGATTTCCTGTTATTATCTACACCGACCACAAGAACCTCTCCTACCTCCAGTCGGCCCAACGGCTGAATCCTCGCCAGGCCCGGTGGTCTCTGTTCTTTGCCCGATTTAATTTTGAGATTCACTTTCGTCCTGCCGATAAGAACATTAGAGCCGATGCTCTCTCTCGTTCCTCGGATGCCTCAGAAGTTGATCTCCCTCCGCAACACATCATTCCACCTGACTGCCTGATCTCCACTTCTCCTGCCTCCATCAGACAGACTCCTCCAGGAAAGACCTTTGTTTCTCCACGCCAACGCCTCGGAATCCTCAAATGGGGTCACTCCTCCCATCTCGCAGGTCATGTGGGCATCAAGAAATCTGTGCAACTCATCTCCCGCTTCTATTGGTGGCCAACTCTGGAGACGGATGTTGGGGACTTTGTGCGAGCCTGCACTATCTGTGCCCGGGATAAGACTCCTCGCCAGAAGCCCGCTGGTTTTCTTCATCCTCTGCCTGTCCCCGAACAGCCTTGGTCTCTGATTGGTATGGATTTTATTACTGATTTACCCCCTTCCCGTGGCAACACCGTTATTTGGGTGGTCGTTGATCGATTCTCCAAAATGGCACATTTCATTCCTCTTCCTGGTCTTCCTTCTGCGCCTCAGTTGGCTAAACAATTTTTTGTACACATTTTTCGTCTTCACGGGTTGCCTACGCAGATTGTCTCGGATAGAGGGGTCCAATTCGTGTCTAAATTCTGGAGAGCTCTCTGTAAACAACTCAAGATTAAATTAAATTTTTCCTCTGCATATCATCCCCAGTCCAATGGACAAGTAGAAAGAATTAACCAGATCCTGGGTGATTATTTGCGACATTTTGTTTCCTCCCGCCAGGATGACTGGGCAGATCTCCTTCCATGGGCCGAATTCTCGTATAACTTCAGGGTCTCTGAATCTTCCTCCAAATCCCCATTTTTCGTGGTGTACGGCCGTCACCCTCTTCCCCCCCTCCCTACCCCCTTGCCCTCTGGTCTGCCCGCTGTGGATGAAATTTCTCGTGACCTTTCCATTATATGGAGAGAGACCCAAAATTCTCTCTTACAGGCTTCTTCACGCATGAAGAGGTTCGCGGATAAGAAAAGAAGAGCTCCCCCCGTTTTTTCCCCTGGAGACAAGGTATGGCTCTCCGCTAAATATGTCCGCTTCCGTGTCCCTAGCTACAAGTTGGGACCACGCTATCTTGGTCCTTTCAAAATTCTGTGTCAAATTAATCCTGTCTCTTATAAACTTCTTCTTCCTCCTTCTCTTCGTATCCCTAATGCCTTTCACGTCTCTCTTCTCAAACCACTCATCCTCAACCGTTTTTCTCCCAAATTTGTTCCTCCCACTCCTGTTTCCGGCTCCTCGGACGTCTTCTCGGTCAAGGAGATTTTGGCTGCCAAAAAGGTCAGAGGAAAAAATTTTTTTTTAGTAGACTGGGAGGGTTGTGGTCCTGAAGAGAGATCCTGGGAACCTGAGGACAACATCCTTGACAAAAGTCTGCTCCTCAGGTTCTCAGGCTCCAAGAAGAGGGGGAGACCCAAGGGGGGGGGTACTGTTACGCCGAGCGCTCCGGGTCCCCGCTCCTCCCCGGAGCGCTCGCTTCACCTCCTCCGCTGCAGCGCCCCGGTCACGTCCTCTGACCCGGGGCGCTGCGATCCTGCTGCTAGCCGGGATGCGATTCGCGATGCGGGTAGCGCCCGCTCGCGATGCGCACCCCGGCTCTCCTACCTGACTCGCTCCCCGTCTGTTCTGTCCCGGCGCGCGCGGCCCCGCTCCCTAGGGCGCGCGCGCGCCGGGTCTCTGCGATTTAAAGGGCCACTGCGCCGCTGATTGGCGCAGTGGTTCCAATTAGAGTTATCACCTGTGCACTCCCTATATTACCTCACTTCCCTTGCACTCCCTTGCCGGATCTTGTTGCCTTAGTGCCAGTGAAAGCGTTCCTTGTGTGTCCCTTGCCAGTGTTTCCAGACCTTCTGCCGTTGCCCCTGACTACGATCCTTGCTGCCTGCCCCGACCTTCTGCTACGTCCGACCTTGCTTCTGCCTACTCCCTTGTACCGCGCCTATCTTCAGCAGCCAGAGAGGTGAGCCGTTGCTAGTGGATACGACCTGGTCACTACCGCCGCAGCAAGACCATCCCGCTTTGCGGCGGGCTCTGGTGAAAACCAGTAGTGGCTTAGAACCGGTCCACTAGCACGGTCCACGCCAATCCCTCTCTGGCACAGAGGGTCCACTACCTGCCAGCCGGCATCGTGACAATAACAAGGGGTAAAGTGAACCTTAATACCCCACAGGTGATTCACGACTTTTGCATATGTAAAAGAAAAAAATTTTTTTTTACCTAAAATGCTTGGCTTCCCCAAAATTTTACATTTTTAAAAAGGGTAATGGCAGAAAATACCCCCCAAAATTTGAAGCCCAATTTCTCCCGATTCAGAAAACACCCCATATGGGGGTGAAAAGTACTCTGCTGGCGCACTACAGGTCTCAGAAGAGAAGGAGTCACATTTGGCTTTTTGAAAGCAAATTTTGCTCTGGGGGCATGCCACATTTAGGAAGCCCCTATGGTGCCAGAACAGCAAAAAAAAAAAAAAAACACATGGCATACAATTTTGGAAACTAGACCCCTTGGGGAACAAGGGGTAATGTGAACATTTATACCCTACAGGTGTTTCACGACTTTTGCATATGTAAAAAAAAAAAAAAAAAAAATATTTTTACCTAAAATGCTTGGTTTCCCAAAAATGTTACATTTTTAAAAAGGGTAATAGCAGAAAATACCCCCCAAAATTTGTAACACAATTTCTCCCGAGTACGGCGATACCCCATATGTGACCCTAAACTGTTGCCTTGAAATACGACAGGGCTCGAAAGCGAAAGAGCGCCATGCGCATTTGAGGCCTAAGTTAGGGACTTGTATAGGGGTGGACATAGGGGTATTCTACGCCATTGATTCCCAAACAGGGTGCCTCCAGCTGTTGTAAAACTCCCAGCATGCCTGGACAGTCAGTGGCTATCTGGCAATACTGGGAGTAGTTGTTTTGCAACAGCTGGAGGCTCCGTTTTGGAAACAGTGGCGTACCAGATGTTTTTCATTTTTATTGGGGAGGGGGGCTGTGTAGGGGTATGTGTATATGTAGTGTTTTTTACTTATTATTTTATTGTGTGTTAGTGTAGTGTTTTTAGAGTACTGTCGCACGGGCGGGGGTTCACAGTAGTTTCTCGCTGGCAGTTTGAGCTGTGACAGAAAATTTGCCGCAGCTCAAACTTGCAGCCGGATACTTACTGTAAACCTCCGCCTATGTGAGTGTACCCTGTACATTCACATGGGGGGGGGGGGGGGAAGAAACATCCAGCTGTTGCAAAACTACAACTCCCAGCATGTACGGTCTATCAGTGCATGCTGGGAGTTATAGTTTTGCAACAGCTGGAGGCACACTGGTTGTGAAACACCGAGTTTGGTAACAAACTCAGTGTTTTGCAACCAGTGTGCCTTCAGCTGTTGCAAAAGCTACAACCCCCAGCATGTAAGGACAGTGGAAGGGCATGCTGGGACTTGTAGTTATGCAACAGCTGGAGACACACTGGTTTGCTAATTAACTCAGTGTTTCACAACCAGTGTGCCTTCAGCTGTTGCAAAACTACAACTCTCAGCAGTCACCGACAGCCAACGGGCATGCTGGGAGTTGTAGTTATGCAACCAGCAGATGCACCACTACAACTCCCAGCATGCACTTTAGCTGATTGTGCGAGCTGGGAGTTGTAGTTATACAACAGCTGAAGGTACACTTTTCCATAGAAAAAATGTGCCTCCAGCTGTTGCAAAACTATAAGTCCCAGCATGCCCATTAGGGAATGCTGGGAGTTGTGGTGGTCTGCTTCCTGCTGTTGCATAACTACAGCTCCCAGCATGCCCTTTTTGCATGCTGGGAGCTGTTGCTAAGCAACAGCAGGAGGCTGTCACTCACGTCCAACTGCTGATCCACGCCGCTTCAGGTCAGTCCCTCGCCGCCGCCGCTCCTGGGGTCTGCCGGGGTCCTCTTCCCGCACCCGATCACGTCCTCCAGAAGAGGGGCGGAGCGGGTTGCGGGAGTGACACCGGCAGCAGGTGCCCTGATTGGTCGGCTGGTAAACCGCCCGACGAATCAGGGCGATCGTGAGGTGGCACCAGTGCCACCTCACCCCTGCTAGCTATGGCTGTTCGGGGCCTTCAGAGACAGCCCCGATCAGCCAGTAATTCCGGGTCACCGGGTCACTGGAGACCCGATTGACCCGGAATCCGCCACAGATCGCTCGGCTGAATTGTTCATAATGACCTCCCCTGTGCGATATGCCGCGATGCCTGCTGATCGATATCAGCAGGTATCAGGCACCGGCTCACCTCCGGCTAGCGGCGGGGGGGCCCAGGAATGGACAGGACGTACTCATACGTCCTCGGTCCTTAAGGACTCGGAAACGGGGGCGTAGGAGTACGTCCATTGTCCTTAAGGGGTTAATGGAAGCCAATTACAAAAGTTATTTATTTGGCATAAGGAATCAAATATTAAAAATCATGTTTAATTACAGTGCCCATCAAAACTCTATTCACACCTAAATCTTCTTCTGTTCCCTACCTACTCTGCCGCAATTGTATCACACACAGAGAGTAGCGACAGCATCATGTGGTCGCTGATTCCATGTATAACACGCAGAAAAAAGTAACATGTCGACTGTATGGTACAGGTCACTGTCTACTTTTGTACAATAAATAGAAGCAATTTTTGTTAAAAATTTATTAAATGACAGTAAGTTTAGCTATAATGTCAGGTATAAGCTGTCATATTCTAGTTCTATTATTTTACTATAAGTTTTAGACTATCACTTCTATCTGGCCATAATGCACGGGTAGCATTCTAAGGGTAGGGTCTTTTGCAGTTTTGTTGCGGCCAAAAACCCATGTGGTACATTCATTTAACCTTTTAAGGACCAAAGGCGTACAGGTACGCCATTGTGTCCTGGTACTTAAAGAGTACCTCCCATTATCTTGTTAAATTTTATAATCCTCCCAGTTGACTGCCCCCATCATGATAAACCACCCCCTGCCTCTATTTTTTATTATTTTTTAGTTTTCTATCTTGATATTGCTCTGTATTTTCTGCTCAGTCAGATTAACAGACTGGGAAGGGGCATTCCCCAGCATGCATGATCATCTGAAGCCATACAGGGAAGAACTTCCTCACTCTGCTACACACAGCCCAGAGAAGTTCAGTGTGAGATGAGCTATGATTGGATAAGGCTGCAGCCCCCCCCCCTCAGTATTTCCTGTTTGTGGACTTCTGCCAGGCCAGCAGGAGTCCAAAGTCTGTGCGAGAGATGGGAGAAATGTGCTCTAGGGAGACTAGACTAGCTCTAGGCAGCTTTTTTAAACACAAATAAAATATAGAAAACTTCATTTTTTTAAACAAAGTACATTAGAAAGATTTTTTATTTACCAGAAGGAATGCAATAGCAAAAAATTTTTTTATGACAGTGCCCATTTAAGGACCAAGGACGTACCTGTATGCCCTGAATCATTAGGCGACTATGAAGCGAGCGCAGGAGCTGCATTCACTTCAGATCAGTGATTGTCGGCTACTATCAGTAGCCACACACTTACGGCTAATGACAGGCAGCGGCGATCCCTGAGAACAAAAGGATCAAGCAATTGAAATCCAACATGCCCAATTCTTCTCTTCCTCATCATCTGTCCTATACATTACACATCCAACCAGTACCACCGAAATGTGGCCAACTTTATGACCTTTAGGACTGTATGGAGTATTATTTCCTGGATGTAAGCATAAACATTTGCATTCAGAGCTCTAGAAAATTACAAGGAATTGAAAACCATAATACATAAAAAAAAGTTGCATTACTTTTCAATATACGATGAATAAACTTTATTCGCATAGATTTGGAAAACTACCACTACACTATCTTTACCCCAGCAAAATGATGACTTTTCAGCCCCTTTCTCAAACATCTCTGCCTGCTGATAGGGCTGCCCCTAAAGCTGCCTCAAATAAGCAGACGTAAGCTTCTTAATCCCTCCGCCCAACGGTTGTCATAACGACGTCTGGGACAAGCAGGTGATCCATTGACAGGGAGCAGATGGTCTCCTGCAGAGGTAAGCATGGCCAAACAATGAAACCATATTGATTATATTGCTCCTTCCACACCCCCCCTCCTCCTCGTACTTCAGTCTTGAGTTTTTCACTAGTTGGATCCTCCCCTAACTCTTTTCCTGTGTCTCTATACAATGTATCTTGACATGCTCCTGTCTTCTCCTCCTACATTGCCCCCGCTGCTCAATTATTCATGGATGGAGTGGGTGAGTTGCGAAACACCTCCCTCTCTTTTCTCATCACACTTAGGAACGAAGGGGCCAAAAACCCAGAGTACTGAAAAAAAAAAAGGAAGAAGGGAGGTAGGATCGTTCTGCTCGCCATTCATTGCTGTGAGGCAAATCAGAGTTTGCAAAGGACTTCCAAAGCTCGAAATTGCAGGAGTCTATTCACTGCAGTAATAGTAACTTCATAGCTGTCACATAAATTTATGGAGAAATTCAGGGCTCCAAGGGCCATAGAATAAGATGTATATAAATCTTTGTGACATGTAACCGAGGACTTTTCCTGCAGGTGTCTTATGTACAGTATCTACACACAGCTTTCTCATTGTAGAAGTGGCCAAAATGATTTACTCTTGTCTTTCAACTCCCTTCCAGACAATCAAATGCCAATAAAGTCCACCATTTACAATTATTATCGGTAGATAAAAGAAAAGCTCATGAAAGACCCCAATAACAAGGGGGGCGCTCAGCTGTTTCCAAAGTTAATGCAACAGTCGCCATAATGGATCTGCCCTGCAGGCCTACACCATCTTGTTTCCTCATATTAATGGAGATGACCCCAAGCGAGCACTTTAAGATGGAATGCTTTTCACATCAACCCTTTCATATTCACAGAGCTCCCAAACACCTTGGATTCTCAAGAAGACATTGCCAGCACCCATGTCTATTGATCCACAGCAGACATTTGTTTAGTGGGTACATTGCATGCTTTTAATAGGCACAATGGCCGTTCTTCATGAGGCTCATATAAGGACTTCATTGAGAAAAGTGAAGTGACGATACGTGGCAGCCTGTTTAAACTGGGAAGTCACAGGCCGGGTTTACACAATGGGGAGGATTTATCAAAACCTGTGTAGAGGAAAAGTGGTGCAGTAGCCCATAGCAACAATCAGATTGTTTCTTTCATTATTCAGAGCCTTTTTAAATAAAATAAGCAATCTGATTACTTGCTATGGGCAACTGCACCATGCTGCCTCTCCACAGGTTTTGATATATCTCCCCCAATGTGTTCCACCTGTATTTGCAGTAAAGCAAGTGCAGTTTAGCTACGTGGTTGTTCGCTGTCCGTACACACTCATGGCCACAAAATGTGGACAAGGTTAAAGTATCTTACACCCTAGGTCAGTTTCCCAACTAGGGAGCTACAGTTGTTGCAAAACTAGAAATCCCAGCATGCTTGGACAGCCAAAGGTTGTCTACTACAGTTTTCCCAACCAGGGTGCCTCTAACTGTTGCAAAAACTACAACTCCCAGGATGCCGGCAACTAACACAAAATGGTTGATATCCTGCTAAACGTTATTTTTATTTTCATGCATGGGAGTGGCTATGTAGCAGTGGGTGGGTGAATAACATTACCTCAGTAAATCCCTTTCACTCTATCCACCTACCCATTGCAGCACAGCAATGCTTCCCTGGGCCCATGTGACTTATGCAAAATTTTCATGAAATTTGGGGATTTTTCACAAAGAAATGATGCAAGTAACGACGAAAATTTACCACTAAAATAAAGTAGAATATGTCACGAAAAACCAATCTCAGAATCAGAATAATCGGTAAAAGCATCTTAGAGTTATTAATGCTTGTGGTCAGAATTGCAAAAAATGGCTCCGTTCATAAGGTGAAAATGCGCTGCGTCCTTAAGGGGTTAATAAGGAAGGAGTTAATGGGTGTTTTTTAAAAACTGTTATAAAACCTTTTTGTTTTTACACTTTATTAGTTACCTTAGGAGACTTTTAGGAAGAATCATTAGATTCCTCATTCAGATCAATGTAGTTCCATAGAACTACATTGACCTCTGTCCTCTGCACCCGATTGATAAAGCCTAATCTAGCCAGGCTTTATCAATGCGAGAGCTGGGACCAGTTCAGCAGGAGAGGTAAGCCCTCTGGCTACCTCAGAAGTGCATCCCCCCCTCCTCCCCCGCGATCACGCTGGACCACCAATGACTGTTTAAATGTCCCTTTAGATGCTGCTGTCAGCTTTGACAGCGGCGATCTAAAGGGTTAATAGCCGGCCACGGTGATCATCGTTTTATAGGCTATTAACGCCGGCTCTCAGCTACAAGAATCAACTGGGGCCAGCCGGTATGGCGCGGGCTCGAGTCAGGACACGTGTATACACATCTTTGGTCGTTAACCAGTTAATACAGCTAATATAAGGGTTTATTCACACGCACAGTATTTTGCGCAGATATGATGTGCGGATTTGATGCACAGGATTTCAAGCTGTGTTCAGTCATTCAGTTTACATTGAAATCTGCAGCAGAAAATCCTGCGCATCAAATCTGCACAGAATACTGTACGTGTGAATAGACCATAAAGGGGTACTCGGGTGCAAAACATATTTTTTTTTTTTAAATCAACTGGTGGCAGAAAGTTAACCAGATTTGTAAATTATTTCTATTAAAAATATTTGTCCTTCCAGTACTTATTAGCAGCTGTATGCTACAGAGTAAATTATTTTCTTTTTGAATTTCTTTTTTGTCTTATCCACAGTGCTCTCTGCTGACACCTGATGCCAGTATCAGGAACTGTCCAGAGCAGGAGAAAATCCTCATAGCAAACCTATGCTACTCTGGACAGTTCCTGACATGGACAAAAAAGAAATTAACCCCTTAAGGACGCAGTCCTTTTTCACCTTAAGGACTAAGCCCTTTTTCGCAATTCTGACCACCATCATTTTACGAATTAATAACGCGAAAATGCTTTTACCGAATATTCTGATTCTGAGATAGTTTTTTCGTGACATATTCTACTTTATTTTGGTGGTAAATTTTCGGTGTTACTTGCATCCTTTTTTGGTGAAAAATCCCAAAATTTCATGAAAATGTTGAACATTTTGCATTTTTCTAACTTTGAAGCTCTCTGCTTGTAAGGAAAATGGATATTCACAATACATTTTATTTTTCTTCACAAATACAATATGTCCACTTTATGTTGGCATCATAAAATTGACATATTTTTGCTTTTTGAAAAAATTAGAGGGCTTCAAAGTAGAGCAGCAATTTTCAAAAATGTCATGAAAATTGCTAAATCTAAAAGGGACAGATGTTACAGAACTACAACTCCCAGCGTTCCTGGGCAGTAGAGGCATGCTGAGAGTTGTAGTTTGGCAACATCCGGAGGGCTACCGTTTGCTACAGCCTTTGGCTGTCTGGGCATGCTGGGAGTTGCAGTTTGGCCTTCCTAGTGGTTGCCACAGTAAAGA